>NW_010387852.1:13955-26152 GCF_000710305.1 Buceros rhinoceros silvestris | reverse complement strand
AACAAGGAAGCTTCAGCTCAAACCAGAACATCTTCTTATCTCTCTTAACCCTTTCTCCTGGAACAGGAGACGGGTGGATTAGAGAGAGAGTTCATCCCCTGATTGGCCAGCCTCAGCCAACCAGTGACAAAAGAAAGTGACATTATATCAGCAAAGGGTCCATTTGGAAGTTACAGTTTATGATTTCCTGAAAAAGAGAGGCAAGTTAAAATGCAGGGTCCTCAATGTCTTTCTATTCCATCCTCCTTTTCTTCCTCCCTAAATGTGCATTTAGAATAATTCCCTTCCACTCTCTCCAGGGCAAGCAAATGAGTTCAACCTTCCACAGTTAATAATTTTACCATATAAGATTGGCAATAATTGTTTCACATTTTTGCTGCCATTCCACTTTGGACTTCCGTCCACTGACTTTACAGTTAACTAGGTCCTCCACCACACCATGATAAATTCTGTGTATTATTCTCTCAATAATCCATCATCAATGAACTTTCAGTGATCAATCATTGACTGTTATATGGAGGCAAGTAAAAGCAGTAAGACTGTAACCCATCTCCAAAAAATACTCCAGTGAGGTCTTTATATATCTAACATTTTCATGTTAATCTTGCTGGCAATCCTATGTAGAAAAGGAAACAATATTAGTGTGCTGGTTATATTAAAAGTCTTTTAATACAACTCATCCAAAGTCGTAAGTTTGAAGATGGGAGGTGTTTGTTTGATTTTGGTTTTGTGGGATTTTTTAAATTGTGTGATGGAGTCGATTGTGTGGCTTTTGATCTCAGTAAGATAGAAATCACAATAAACTGACTGGAAGAATGCACCATAAGATATGATGACGTTCAACTTCAAATAATCACAGCACAGTTCTGTTCCTGACTGTTTCAGGCTACCAGGGAAGACCTTTATCCCACAAGCTTACATTTCTTCATCTTCTATAACCAGAGCTAAAATGTATTTTATTTGTTTATTTGTTTGGGGTGGTTTTGTTGTTGTTGTTGTTTTCAGTTGGGTTGGGGGTTTTTTTGTTGTCGTTATTGGATCTAGGTTTCATGCATGTGTTTGTCACTTGGTTTTCATATACATGTTTTCTTCAGTCTTACATCTTAAGTTATACTGGAGACTGAAGCAGAATTCATCTGCCTTCTGTTGAACTACTTTCTCACCTATAGTGCTTCCAAATCAGTAAGTGGCATTGGGGTATACTTAAATTACTTGTTTTTAATGGGGCCTCAAGGTACAAATTCTCTTGTAAGCTGCTCTCCAAGTTCTATACTTATTTTAGGGATAGTGATATTCAACCCAAACCATACCATATAATCACTCTACTCAAAATAATCTAATTACAAAATGAATTATTTATTGGTTTTGCATCGAATATTAGCATACCTTTCTGATTTTGCTACATGGAACATTGTCCTGAAAAACACCTGAATTATGGATTTCACTAGGGACTGGGGCCTTTTTCCAGGTGTTCATATACCTTCATGTTATGTGTTCTGATTATATAATTTCTCCTCAAGTCTCACAACCAGAATCTGGAGCAAAAATGAGATTAAACTAGTGAGAACAATTTTCTGTCTTCTGCAAATGTCATTGCATTGCTACAACCTAAGGACCATATTGATCATGCAGAGAAGTAAATAAATAAAAAAATAGCAAAACATGTTGGCTTAAACAAATTGAAAGCACTAATGAAACCAATACATCTTTCACTTCTGGTTTTTGGTCATGCATTAATCAATTAAGTTTATGAAAATCATAAAACCACGGCCCAGGGACAAGGAAGTTGTACTGGTTTTGGCCGGGATAGAGTTAATTTTTTTCACAGTAACTTCTATGGGGCTGTATTTTGGATTTGTAATGAAAATAATGTTGATAGCACAGAGATGTTTTAGTTATTGCTGAGCAGTGCTTACACATGGTCAAGAATTTTGCTGCTTCTCATACTGTTCTGCCAGTGAGTAAGCTGGAGGTGCACAAGAACATGGGAAGGGGCACAACCGTAACAGGTGACCTCAACTGACCAAAGGGATATCCCACTCTATAAGATGCAATAAAAGCTGGGGGAAGAAGGAGGAGGAAGTGTGTGTGTGGGGGGGGGGTGATGTTCAGAGTTATAGCATCTGTCTTCCCAAGTAACTCTTACATGTGATGGGGCCATGGTTTACTGGATAGCTGAACATCTGGGAAGTAGTGAATGAATTCCTGATTTCGCTTTGCTTGTGCACACAATTTTTGCTTTACCTCTTAAACTGTCTTTATCTGAACCCATGAGCTGTCTCACTTTTACCCTTCTGATCCTCTCCCCCATCTTGCTGTGGAGGAGGGAGCGAGTTGCTGCATGGCTGGGGCTGAGCTACACCCTAGGGTTACACCACAACAGAAGGGTAGATCCTGGAAGGTGTTTATATTTCCAAAAGAGGCTTACGGTTTGTAGCACTGAGCCCTACAAAGCCCTGAGTCCTGACAACTTTATTTTCATTATATATCAATGCTTATCCATGACTAATTTAGCTTCCTACATTTGACTTCAAGATATTTTAGTCTGGAATGCCTTGCAATCTACCCTATACTTGTAATTTTGATAGAAAGGCTTTTTTCTACATGATTGTTTGGTCACACTTTCTAGATAACATGAATGCACTGATTGTCAGTCTTGGTAACAATATCTGGCTGATCATTAATATCCTGCAGCTGATTACATTTATATTCATACATTAAAGAAGACCCAGGCACAGTCTTGAGCACTAACCAAAATTCATCCACACAGTTCAGTTGTTTTTATGCTTCCAGGCGTAATTTGGTTATGCTAAGTACGTCTCACACAGACAAAGCACAGAGATGACTTAGTGGGTAGCACAAACCTGCAACTGTAGCCAACAGGGGTTGTGGATTAGATGATGCTCTTCTGGAGGAAGAGAGGCTGGCCACATGGATGGAAGCTGTGTCATGCCACTTGTCCTTTGGGACAGGAACCACACTGTAGCTCATTCTACTGTCTGCTGTACAGTAGCCTATTGAGCACTTACTCCACCTGGAATACAAAACACATTAAAAATTTGTTTTTAGAGGCAAATGTGGGACATTCTATTTTAAAATACTAAAATACTGTTTTTCCAGATTCTTTTTAGTCACTCCAGAAGATTACAGAAACACAATGTAATATTATAAAAGCAGTTCTCAGAAGGCAAAATAAAAGGATTCAGAGTAACTCAGAAGGCAGGACTTTATCCTCTAAGTCAGCCTGTGGTATTAAAACATCTGTTTTTTACAGCTAGAAGTGATAAGATCAAGAATTTATTATAGTACCTAGGAAGCAACAAGGAAATTATAAAATTGTCAAGATGTCTTACTAGGTTTAAATGGAGGATGTATTAGTGATTAAAAAACCATATGTGTCTAGATGACTGTTGTTACACGTGAAAGAGATGAGGCAGTGGAGCAGATAACCATAATAGACTGTGGTTTTTTCCAGCCTAAAAACTTCTGGGAAATGAAAGGACATTGTCCATAAAAGGACAATGTTCCACATAAAGCTGGGCAGTTTATTATTTTTCAGTTTTCACAGTGTTGATGCCACTACTTGATTGTTTTTCGTTTTAACTGTAATTAATGTGAAAACTTCTATTCAGTACTGAAAATGTAAGATTTTTGTGTAATCATTACCAGACATTGACTTTATGCTTATATGCCTGAAGTTGAAGGAAGTGCCAATGTAAAAGAAAAGGAATGGACTGCAGCAGTGAAAGCAGATATTTTTTTTCTCTAAAACAAAATATAAACATTTCATTTTCATCGCCACTTAAGGCACGAAATACCAATTTCTTTAGGTTCCTCAAGACAAAATATGCATTTGACTTTTACTTCTCCTCCTAACAGGAAAATCAGTAGGTTATTGATCGACTGGAATGGTAGAGTAGTAACAAATTTGCCTTTAGTAAGGGTTTTGATGTTATTTCCCACAAAATGGGAGTCATGTGTAGAAGTTAAGGAAGTATAGTCTGAAAGACCACATTGTTACGTTGACTGAAAATTCACTGAATGGACAATGGCTCAGCACCCAGCTAGCCAGCAAGCACAGTACCCCAACAGTTTATATAAGGTCCCATATCATTCAACATATTCATCAGTGACCTGGAGCACAGGACATATGAGGAAAGACTCAGGAGCTCACTTTGTTTAGCCTAGTGAAAAGAAGGCTACAGGGTGATGTAATAACAACTTACAACTACTCGAAGTGGTGTGACAGAGATGAAGAGACCAAGCTTTCCTCTTAACTGTGGCTGTTCAGAGCAGCCATCAAGTAAAAAACATTCACTGGGGCCAGTGCATCACTGGAGCAGGTTGCCCAGGCTGGTTATGGATTCTGACCTTGGAGATTCTAAAAAAAAAAGATGCTCTGGTAGCTCTGGTCTGGTCTGGTTGGTAAGTGCCCTGTTTCAAGCAGATGGCGTAGATCGATTTCAACCAACATCTCTGCGATTTTATGAGTCTATAATTTGACTGTTCCTCAAGGAAGGTATTTGCCAGCACTACAATGATCTCAATCCCTCTTCCAAGATGGTCTTATCCAGTGTTCATACATATGCCAAATTTGCATTCTTCAAAAGGAAGAGTTTGATCAAAAGAGATCTTGCTCTTTAATTAAATAGGAGTTCTTAGAGTGGCATTAAACTCACAAAATCAATCAAGAAAGTCTGCTTTGACCTGACTAGCCAGAGAACTGGAACCATAGAAAGTTAAATTACAAAAAAACCAACCAACCAACAACAAAAAAATCCCCCAGAACATGACTGACTTTTTTCAGGCATGTGTAGAAGGGAGTTCTTCACTGGAATACACCTCACCATTAAATAAAGTTGGGAGTTTTCTTTCCTAGAAATTATAATGTTCCTACCAGTAGTCTGTTTACATACCCATATTTCACGGAGGTTTATGAAAGGAGAGAAATTCCACAATGCATCTCCCATCAGATATTCCATGAGAAACTTAAGAGCACAATAAAAGGTAGGCAACAAAATTTCTATTCCAATCTCTAATAGCAATGAATTCTGTGTCAGAGACAAGGTATAGTTCAGTATTCTGGTCTCAGTGCTGGGTAGTTGGTCTCTGAATTGATAAGAAGTATACAATCTGAAAATAAAAGAGCTGCTATTCAAGAATAGTTAAAGTATTATGAGTTTTTTAAGCAGCACAGAAAGACAAAACACTTTCTAATAAAATTTGCTAGTAACTTTTGGTTTGGCTACCTTCTCTATGACATGAAAAAGTAGAGGAATGGCAATGTTGGAAAGAAATTTACCAAATTCGCAAATAGTTTTGCCATCCAGATGAAACCACTTGCCTCATGTTCTGCCTGTCCATCTTCATGGATGCAAACTCAAAAGTTTACAAACTCTTAAATTGAAAATTTTAATTTCTGTCAGATTTAACTCAAAAGTTTCCCATTCAGGAAACATGAAGGATTTGCTGGGATTTTATTTAACCCAGAAACAAGCTGATAGTTAATCTGCTATATACTTTAGGTCTTTTGTGGCAAAAGAGTTGGTTATGTTCTTACTTTTGGCTAACTTAAATAGTATTAAGTTCACCTGGGCTTGAAAGTCAATTCTGCAGTCTGGTGCAGCTACATGATCAACCAAATGCCATAACAATGGTGATATACTGGAGGTTTTGGTTATCTACTGTCATTTCAGAGGAAGCAGGTCAAATATTCTAAAGAGAAGAACTTAAAGCAAAATCTTTACACCAATATCATTAGTTGTTTACCATCAAGGATGGATCTGTATGTCCAGTACAGAACCATTTGGATACCCAGAAGAAAGAAGAACATTAGTAACAAAAACAAACAAACAAACAAACAAACCAAAACAACAACAACAACAAAAGATTGTTAAATATTGAAGGTATCATTTTCAAAGCAGATCTGTGTGAAAATCAAAAGGATTATTAAGAACAAGGTTTTAAAACAATTTTACTTAATAGAAGTCTGTGAAGAATAGTCTGTTCCTTGCTCGAAAAAAAATCTAAATCTGGGTTAACGCATCATCCACTGGAGCAGTAGGGGTATTGGTTAGGATCCAGATACAATATCTTTTCAGCACACAATACACTATATACACAATTCTATGTTTATATGGAATATAGGTACCAAAGTCTGCGACAACAATCCAGAAAGCCAACGCTACAGTGGCATCTATGTACACATCTCACTTATGAACCTCCACTTAAATTTCAAGTGCTAAGACTGCCAAGGCTTCTTTGCACACAGAGAACTGCCTTAACTTAAGGAATAGGTCCTGGCATCTCTCTTGTTTGCTCTTCTTTGATGTAAAGATGCACTGGTAAAACTATTGTCTCACATGTTGATGCCTCCAGGGTAGACAGCTACAGCTAGATGAACTGAACAAGTCCCAAGGCTTCTGGGGAGGACACTCGCTATTTTAGCTATGCTGTGAGCATATCTGATATTCAAAGTACCACAGTGACAACACCTTCCATTCAAGAACACAGCCACAGTAGGTCCTTTGGCTAGAGAATGTCCACTGAAAATGGAGACCTAACTTCTACAGCTTTGTCAGTCTGACCAGATTCAAATTCATAAATGCTAGATTAAAAAAAAACATGCCATTCCTCATGCCATTGGAATGAGGAAGAGTAGCAGAATCCTGTTGTAGCTAGACTGTTGGGCACCTGGCAGTGCAAGCATAAGACCAACATGATCTCAGGGATAGGGTGCCTGCTGGCTAGGGCTTTCAGAAGCAAGATCTGTGGTGAAGCTGTTTCCAACTGAATTACTTCTGGCATTTTATCCAGCTATTTAAATGTATGAACAATCCTGACATAAGGGGCTGGAGTGGGTACAGTAAAGTAAATATAGTGCTACACTTACTCAAGGTTAGGCAGTTCATTGTCTCAGAGTTCAAGTTCTCTAGTCGTAGAGATGCATGTTTATCCAATAGCAGGTAGATTTTTAAGTGGAATGAACTGTGCTATAGATCGCCTGCTTTCTGTTTCCTTTCTCTTTTTTTCTCTCCCTAGAGTATAACAGAAAATGAGATAATTTTACTAGACTACACACAACTTTTAAATTGCCAGCATTAGACTCTCCTTTAAAATCTATGTTCAGCTTTGCATTTTGTGAAATGTCTAGGAGTAACCAGAATATTCTAGATACTGTCCCTTGCACCTCAGGGGGAAAAGACATTTTGCACTAGCTGCTCCAAATCCCATTGGCTGTTTTTGTTACACTGCAGACTCGTGTATTATCTCACTTACCATCCTCTGTTGCTTCAGGTATACACTTCAGTATCATTGCTTTCCAGATTTAGCCTTCTGAGGTTGAGTGGCTGTTTTGAATTAATTTTCCCCAGATGTACCTTCAGTTTTCCAAGTTGACTCTCGTTTTGTTATTCTCGGCCCATGTTTCTATTTTTTCTAGGACCCTCTATTATTTGCCTGTCTTGACTGCTGCTGCCACAATCTGCAATTTAACGTCATCTGTGAATTTCATTACCAGGCTTGCATTTCAATTCCCGATCATTTACGTGAATTTTAAAGAAGACAACACCCTAAACAGAACCCTGTCATACCCCTATAGACAGCTTATACAACTCAATATGTTGTCATTTATTATATTTTATTTTTGTTCTATAAGCCAGTTTTCAGTTCATGTGATGGAGCTCAGATCCAAACCGATTTGAACTCATTTGAGAAGTAAGATTTCATCAAACATTGTATTGAATGTTATTCCAAAACCCAGATTATATCCTCTTTCCTTTCTCAATTGCTTTTGTAACTGTTCCACAGAAAATAATCAACATTTGTACTGCAGAGTTTTCACTTCGTAAATCCGGACTGCTAATATGTCATGAGTCTACAATCTTCTTGTCTGCTTTACACCATTTCAGGATTAAGCCTTGTATGAAACTATATATAACTCAGGATCTGGCTGCATGTAAGTGGCAAGATCTCCCTGGAACTCAGTGAAGTGCCTTGACTGATGCCAGTGATCTTCATGGGGCAGCAGTGTTTCGTTACAAGAGCTCTCTCTAGTGGTCCTGGTTACTTCACACATCATGTGACTCCAGAGCTGCCATCTAGACAGGTTGACAGTGATACACCTTCCTTCTGTGAATCTTTGGAGGCATTAACCTGTTTAGTTCAACACCAATTTATAGTAAAATCATATTAAGAAAAAAAAATAATAGTAGGAAAAAAAGAGTAAACTCCTGAAAAAGGGTAATGCCTGGTAAGGTTATAGAGGAAGCCTTTCAAAAGCAATTGGCATAGGAGTTTTATTGCCTTCAGTGCTGCAACAGACAAACAGACAAACACATAATATCTAAACATATTATGTAGTCAAAGAGCAGATAACACATCCAAGTCATATTCCCCATATAATATAGAACAACAGATATTTCCTAGGGTTGACAGTTTGTTATGGAGGGCGCATTTTAAGAGCTTCTTAAAAAAGCACAGATTTTAAATGGGTAGACCATATATATGTTATATTTAAAACAAGTACAGCTTACTAAATTATATTTGAAATGGGAATATTCATTGCTTTCCCTTATTTGATTCCTAGATTAGTGAGAACAGCATCAGAGCACAGACAAGCATGCTCAGAAGTTCAAAAGAAGACTCCATGAGTTATACTACTCATTGGCAGTAACCACTGGTAAATCAACATACAGGAGAGGTTCCAGATGATAGCCCATATCATAAAGACTTTACAGTAACCTTAGGGTAAGTGGATATTATTTTATTGCGTAGCAACTCCCAGAAAAAAAACCCCATCCTTTCAAAATAGTTTGTCCTTCTTTTTTCATGAGTCTAAACTGAAAAGATCAAAACCTAATGTACTTCTCTTTGCTCTGTTACTATTTTCTTTGTTAATGGTGAAGTGAAAACAACATTATAATACATTTCCCTTTTGCTGAAAAAATTAGTATTTTCTCAAATATTTTTTATATTGATTTTTAAAATATTCCAGTTATATTTACCTTATTTTTAAAAGTAAAATTTGTTGGCATCTGTTCAGTAAATGAATGCTTATTAGATCCTTGCTTTAAAAAATAGTTTACTATAAACACTATGTTTACAAATAAAATATACTACACTTCTAAGGTGTGAGGACCTAAAATTTCTCCAAAGTGAACTGTGTGTGCACAACACTTCTAAGAGGACAGGCAAGCATTGAGAAGTGTCTTGATCATGTTTAAATTAAGCACATGAAGTGAGGGAAAACTAAACATCAGTTTAAATGCCTCCATGAATCAAAGCTTAAATCACAGCATGAAATGTCCCTGAAGCTGAGGAGCTTAACAAAACACATTCTAAGGCACTATGACAGAAATGAGACATAAATAATTAGATAACTATTGAGAAGACCAGTTATTTTCACCCTAAGTAAATTCTTCTAAAAGCATTTTTTACAGAGTTCCAGGATTCTTCGGTATCTTCAGGAAACTGAAGTCTAATCCAGGTCCCTTTGGAGTCAAAGAAAGCCTTGCATTAACCTCAGTAGAAATGAGACTTCTTAGGAAGCAGATATGCTTACATTCCGCTGTCAAAAATAGGAGCTAAGCATCTGCTCAAAGTTAATCTCACGCTTAAACACTGTCCAAGACTAAGGTCATGGTTGCCAGGACCTGATCTTGCAGCACGTATAAATCTGGCTGATTAACGGTCTGGTTTGCCTTCTGAATAAAACAAATGTAATAGGAAATACAGGGTCTGGGGGTTTATGATTAATTTTTGTACCACTTAAGAAACAACCAAACAAAAAAAACCCCAACAAACTATTACTAATGAATAGGGTTCAGTTGAGTTAGTGGAAATACTAATGCAAATTACTGCATATTCTCATTTATTTCAGGCTGGAATCAGAGAGGAATACTAATGCAGACAAGGTATAACAAAAAACATTGTGTGACGGACATACAGGCAAACAGCAATTAGATCCTGTCAAGGAAATCGAGTTAACTTCTGAAAAGTACAGAAGGTGTCCTAAAAACATAGCACAACAGAGAGAAAACTTAGCAAAAGACAAATAAATGTTCTTCAAATATAGAGAAGACTAATGAAAGACAATGAAATACAAATTCGAGGCCAAAAAAAACTTTGGTAATATACAATCAACTGGTGACTTTAATAACTTAAACTCAGATTATTGTCCTCTTCCAAGTACAAATTGCATAAATAGTAATTTTGATACAAATTAGAGGAAAGTGATGGAAGGAGGGAATTATGGGAAGCAAAGGGAATGAGGGTGTAATGGAGATTGTGGAAGGAGGATGCAAAGGTGCAACTGAAAGTAAATTCATTCATCATTCATGGCTTGGCTTCGCGAACAAAGATCTGGGAAGGGCTTTCCCCACGCTCACTGCAAGCGATGAGTGCACCCTTCAGGCCTGCGCGGTGGGTTTTTTAGGTGAGGCGCAGCGTGCGTGGAACTGGCTCCACCCTTTACACCTGAGGTTCATCTGCCAGGGCCCAGCGAGCTTGGATGGTGACAGCGAAGTCCTCGGGTCGTAGGTTTGGTTAGAGTGTCCTTCTCTTAGATGATGGATGCCTTACAGGGCTAAACGAGCTCCATCTGCCCGGGTTTGGAGTCAGAGTTGTCCTTCTCCTAGGATGGCTGCCCGAAGGCTAGTGAGCCCATCCTGCCCGTGGACACACTTTGTCTGACCCTTCAGTTGAGACCTGTCTGGCCTGGGAGACCCCACTGGAGGCACATGCCACCACCAGCACAGCTCTCAACCTCACAAGGGCACGCAAGCTCCTTCCCCACAGCAAGGGGGTGCCTGTGAAAGAGTCGCTGCTCTACCTCCGGACATCACAGACTCGGGCATGGTGCGGCCGGGGCCTGCCAAGAACAGGAGTCCTGGAGGGTGAAAGTAAAATATGTATAAAATATATACATATATATACACACTAAGATAAATTAGAACAGCTGTGTGCTGAAGGTGTACCAGGTGAGATGCTGAAGGCGTACCAGGTAAGATTACCAGTTGTGACTCAAAACAAAAAAAATATTGTCAAAACATGCAAGAAGTGCCCTACCTATGCCTTTCTCAGGGAGGCTGGGGAGACTCCTGCTTCTGGCTGCTATTAAGTTCATACACAGTCCTATGAAAGATGATAAGATCACCAAGATGATAAACTGGCAGATGCTCACAATGTTTTTCTTTAACCGAACAAAGATGCAACAATTCTACAGGTTAAGATAATAGATCACCACTGCTACAAAAAAAACCACCACTTTCATGTCTGTGATAGTAATCTAATTGGCTTTCAAGATAAGCCACAAGTCATCTAGTAACTTCGGAAAATGGGCACTATTCATGCACATTAAGTCTCAAGCAAGACACTTTCCAGCATTTGCAATTGATTTGATTTGCAAAACCTTGCATTTTTGTACATATTAATCCATAGGAATTTGTGGTTTCAATTTCTTTTGAATGTGGCGTACTCACTTCAAGGGTGTAGGACATGTTACAAAACAGGCTACAACAGTTTAAAGGTTTGGATTGCTAGTGAAAAGGACTCAAAAATATTGTTATTACAGTCTGATTCTGATAAGTCAATCTTATGATATCTGGAGCATAGTATATTCCAAAGGTTAAAGCTGTCGTATCTATCTGATGTGTCAGTTCCTTGTGTAAGCACTTTCCAGTTGTTTAGTTGGGAAAAACAAGTGCGCAAGATCTAATTCCACAGCTTTCACCTAAACAAAAGAGTCTATGTTTCACCTATGCTGCTCTCACTGGTAAACTGAAAGAGCACCCAGAGCTTTGTGGCTTGAAACAAGATGATTTCAGGGTCGAAGGTAGAAACATCATATGTTTTCTATGAGAATATTATTGCTGCAGTTGAATATGACTCAAGGCAGGTCTTAAAGTATTGGGACCCAATCCACTAGCATCCCGTTCAACAGGCATCTTTTTGATTGTGAAGGTGTCTGACATTGCAACGGTGCTTAGTGCAAAGTCATTCTACTTTACTTTCTGTATCTTTGTGCAGTTCCACACACATTATTTTTACTTCTGTCTAGCTCTTCTTCTTTGGAATAGTTTATTTTGCTGAAGTTTTATTTGAGTTGGTTTCTCTGGGCATTTGGCCCAGTTTAGGTTAACCTTGTTTTTAGAACTCTTACAACAGCCCTGATGTTCTCTAAAAAAGAGGGGGGGGGG
>NW_010387852.1:0-13793 GCF_000710305.1 Buceros rhinoceros silvestris | reverse complement strand
GGGGAGGAGAGGGAGCTTTATAGAACAATTTTAACAAATAGTCATGTTGTAAAGCAGCAGAATAGATAAGCTGTAAACCTGCTGAAAGCATTTGTATGGTTTATAGCAAATTTAAGCTCCATTACTGCTTGGGACTTCAGTTTACAAGGCTAACAAAAATGCTGACTAGGTGGAAGAGGAAACACAAAGACCATTGGCATACAAGAAATGTCTTGCACTGGAACAATAATTTTAAATTGTTACTAAGCAGAAGGCAAAAAACTTTAGCAAAGACAAATCTAGCTGAACTATGTCAGTCATACTTCTCTTTCCCCAAAAAGTAAGAACAGTGGAACAATGCAAATCAACACAGGCCCAGCAGCTATTAATGGACCCAGAGTAAAAATTCAACTAGATCTACAGCTTTAAGAAGCAGAATAGTCCAACTCTGTAAAGTAACAAGTAAGCTGTTGTCAAAAGAACTGTTTCTGAAGAGATGTCAGGAAACACGGAATAGCAAAGCATGGACTGTACCCAAAAGGAGGGGCCAAAGCAGCAAAAGTCAAAGAAACAACTGACCCTGTTAAATTATTATATGAGTGGTTACTCATGTGTTTATCTACTGCCACAAGTGACATCATGAGCTGATGTTACCAATAGGTTACCACTTTCCCAGTGAACAGTAGAAAAAAAATGTTTGAAAACATCTTTTATCAAAGGCTAGCTATAGCACTTTTTGAAGCCAAATCTGCAGTTCAGAGAAATAAGCCCAGATTTACCCATAACACAGGAGAGGTTGCATTATGCCAGGTACTTTAGAGACAGACAGAAAGGAATGAGAAATGCTAAGAAAGCAAGATAGAACATAAGGCACACGGGGTTGTTAACAGTCATTGTGTCATATAGTACTTAGGTTTCTAATTAGTCCAGGCTCCCTGTGCTCTCCTTAGCACTCATTGGAAACAAGATCCTCACAGAATCCAGCAATACAGGATGAAAAAACCATAATCCCTCTCTAAGCAAATTAAAAGCATCATAAGCAGTACTAGAAATGAGCAATACTAGAAACGCTTTAAACATTCAAGGGAATACAGTTTACAGATGGTTTAGTTATTTCAAATATTGAACTCATGAAATATCAGCTTATAAAAAGTAACTACTACCGGTGTGTAGAAACCTGGGGATTCCTTCTGATTCCACTGAAAACATTCTTTATTACATGTACGGTTTTGCTCCTTGGTTAATGAACACAGCATAGTCACACCGTCTGTGTTTGCCTGTAAATGACAAATGTCAAAACCCCACTACACTCAGCATTAAACAGAAGTCCTTACAACATCAACTGTACATGAAAAAATATTTCTTCCACAAAACTGTAAAGCATTTGATTATGCAAAACTATATCTGTTCAGTGGAGATGTGATTTATAATTTAAAATACATCTCTCTCAGAGAGAGATTAAAAATCCTCTTTCCTTGGAGAAAACATTGGAACCCTTCCCTTCCCACAAAGAGACCCAGAAGGCACTGCCAAAATCTCCCTCTCTCATGGGAACCACAACATTTTCTCAATGTTTTCCCTCAGAAGACACCTGTGACCTTCTGAAACAATTCCTATTCTGCCAGTTTTTCCACGTCTTTAAAACGAATGTTCTGCCTAAGAAATTAGGAAAGATTTATGATTCAAGAGAAAATGGAGACTGACGGTAATATCACAAAGACTTGTGCAGTAATAATGCACATCAAAGCCTTTGAAAAAGTTTTTTGTAGTAAATAAGATAAGCAACTGCCGTTGCCTCTCAGTCTAGTCAGGAACAAGTTCACGTTTTCACTTGTCCAAAGCCAATGTTAACAGTAACTGCTGTTAAAATCAGTGACAAAAAATTAGGCTGAATCTCTGGAGTTGCAGTTCACATTTTAATCTTTGGAGCAGTCTAGCACCTTTTGTTTTTTTTTTTCCTCTTAATAAAATACCAATATATACTAATGCCATAGTTGTAAAGACAATCATTCTACTGTAGTAGTTCTTGAAAGGCAACGTATGGATGTGAACAAAAGTTTTCTCTGCTAACTTCCTGGTTGAGTTCTGCTGGTTTTTTTCCCCGTTTTCACTTGTTTTACCAAGAAAACAGTAGCCCATATGTATCAGTTTGCCAAGTGTCACAGCAAGTAATGCACATTTTCCCACACTGATTCGCCTCTAATTTAATGACATGACATAACAACTTCTCCTTATTCAGCACCACTGATAATACAAACATTCTTTTGGTTTTGATTCTCTTTGGTTTTAATTCCTAACCCAGAACAAAAGCCATCACTTACTAGGTTCTTAAAGCTGAGTCAGCTGTACCTGTGGCTCACAAGTGGTATGGTAGCAACTGGACAGTCAGATAACTCACTTTCAGTTTTATTATGGCATATGGATTCATAACCTCTGTGCAGTTCATCAGGGAGATGGTCTCAAACACAAAGAAACAAGATCTACCTCTCTTCCTGAATGTGTCCTCCCAGAGGCATGTGGAATTCCCTGATAAGAATTTTGGCTGCAAGGCTGGCAGCCTGCCTGGGATGGAAGTGAACATTCTCCTGAGCAGCCAGGGGGTCCACCCAACGTATTTCATACTTCATTTAAACCAGGACAGTGTCCAGATGTTTTTTTAATATCTCCAGGGAGGATAACTCCACCGCCTCTCTGGGGCTTCACTG
The DNA here is from genome assembly GCF_000710305.1 of Buceros rhinoceros silvestris. Classification (NCBI taxonomy): domain Eukaryota; kingdom Metazoa; phylum Chordata; class Aves; order Bucerotiformes; family Bucerotidae; genus Buceros; species Buceros rhinoceros. The sequence continues at coordinate 11,109 of NW_010387852.1, read as the reverse complement.
GTAAAGTCCCCTGGAACACCAAGGAACAGGTTAGAAGAGTTTGTAAGGTGTCAGGTTTCTTCTTTAGCTGCATGTGTTGTCTTTCCTATACCTTAAATCAAGTCATTCATTGAACCTTGAGTATAAGAAAGACAGAGTCAGGCATATAATAAGGAGCATTATCTTCATGGCAGAACATTGTCCATGTGTCTGTCTGCAGAGTTAGGCAATCCACAGGACTCAAAGAACAGGAATGACTCCCTTCTCTCTCACTTTCTCCAAACAATGAAGGACAACACAGACAACCTGAAGTGTGATATTTTCAGGTGAAATTTTATTTCAGGTCATAGCTCACAATCAGACCTGCAAGCAACAGTATATTTAAGAAAATGTTGTGTTTTCTGAGTATGAAGAAATAAAAATAACGATTGACAAACTATCCAAGAATCAGATTTTGGTGAAAGAGAGGACCACTGCAAGTATAACATGCAAGCCACCCAGCCCTTGTACTGTAGAACTTCCACAGAAAGTAAAAGCAAGTTGCTTTATTTGATTACAATTCAATTTTTTTCCACATTTTCCAAATGACCTTTGCTCTTAGTAAACTGCATCATGTCAGCTTGTCTAATTTTATCTTTTGTCATACAATTGTCTTCTATCTTCATCAGCAAGATGGTAAATTTCTTCCTACAAATGATTTCTCCCTATAATTTTCTTCTTCCATGCATAAATTTTTTTCCTGAAATGTCCTGATGACCTCTCAGATTTCCTCCTGATAGACTCCTGAATAGACTCTTTTGGTTTGTTTTATAAAACCAGGAAGATTATTATTTTGGCTCTTCTCTGAGTTCTTTCAAGTAATTTGGACCCCTTGTATGCACAGCATACATCAGAACTGGTCAGGACATTCCTGCATTTTAAGCATAGTATAGATTTCTCTTTTTAATCATTGTAATGGTTGTCTATTAATTCAGTGTAACACAGATCTTAAAATTTTACAGTTCAATGTCAAATGCCTTGAAAACATCCCAATAGCTCATATCAGCTCATATCACTTATATCAATTAGACCGTGTTAAAATCTTGTGAGAAAACAAAAATATAGGACTTTTTCAAGTTGTCTTCTCCAGAAACCTCTGTTGGTTGAGATAAACTGTACTTTTAATTTCTAATCCTCTGTAGATACAGGACTGCATTTATTGTCTTGTTATTCTGCTGACCATCTTCACAAGGCTAGTACGTCTGTAAAATCTCAAGTAATTTTGGTCATTTTCTGATATTTAAATCCTGCTGGCAGTCTTTCAATCTTGTCCAAGGTTTCTTACATTAATTTATTTCAAAACAACAAAGGATTCAAAAATCTTAGCTAGGCCTCTTCAGGCCTCTCATCTGAAAATACTTGTGTTTGCCTGACTCCTGGACATCTTCCTTTGTTTTACATGCTGAGCTTATTGCCTGTTTATTGTTTATCATTTTTTCATTTGCAGTTGTTTTTATATTTAAATTTCTATAGAAACACTTCTTTATTATTATTTACAATCTGTATCCTCTAGTGTTCCTTAATCACGGGTTTCTAATTTTTTTCGTTTTCTTTCTCATCCTTTGTCAATCATTAGCTTCTCTTTCCAGTCATCTGCATTTTCAATTTGCTACCTATTAAATCTAATTTAGCATTTTTTCATCCTTTCAAAATTGGTTGTTTTCTTTTCAATCTTTTTAATCAGAGCTGCTCATTCTTTGTGTGCTCCTATAAAAATAAAGAACAATACAATTTCATTTTAAATATGACTAATTTATATATATAATCACTAAAACGTTATTCATGTTTCAGGGGAAAAAAGGAACACTTTAATGAATAGAGAAGTGCTAATTTTCTATACTAACTTTCTGATTGATGTAAAGCACACACTTCTTATCATCTCAGTAACTATTTAGCAAAGGGCTAGTTCTCTTATTTCTGCACCTTTTCTTGCACTTCAGGACAGCGATCATGAAGTGGTCTTCAGCTAAGGACATTTTTTTTAAGAGAGAGAGAACAGCCTTTTTTCTAAGGAAAATGTTAAAATTTAATCCAGTTAGTCTGACAGGTTCCTGAGATTTGCATAAACTGAGATCCCATATATTTAATTTCAGAGATAATCTAGAAGAGATACAAAGATGAGGACTGATAATATGATTAAGATGTTGTCTTGGGATTCCAACAGCCAGGGATGAAGTACTTAGTAATATTTCAAATTTTCCATTGATCTTTTCTAGACTCCTTATCTTTGCATGTTGAAGGTCTTCATCCACAAAAGAGAGCTAACACCTTATTTCTTCCATCCTTCATATTGCTGTCAGATTATGGAACAGACTTCTCTTTGGTAACCAGCACGACAAGGCCAGATCTCAATTTTAACTTGAAGCACAAGTAAGATACTATTGTTCCCACAGTTTCTGCTTCATGTAAATACCAAATTGTCACAGTCATCTCCAGTGAATGAAGATTAGTATTATTAAGAAGTACCTATGATTTCTATTGGCTTGTGTTTGTTTATCTTAATATGGTCATGGTCACAGTGGAAAGGCAATGTCATATGCTACAACAGGAATGACTACACGGCAGTTTTCTCATACTGAAAGCTCATAATTTAAGATAAATGTTCTGGGAATTTTGCTTGGATAAATGCCCAGTTTATCTGCAGGAACATGTCATTCTGTTCCACAGTTACAGAATGTTACAATCTCCATCGTTTAATTTCTTGAATGACACCTGTGCTCAACAAAATGTCAGAGCATGTTGACTTTGTAATTAGGCTCTTCAGAACTATGAACTTACAGAAGGATCATCTGATTCTGCAAGGTAAGAGGGCAAAGAGGACATGTTAGTCATTTTCACTTTACATTAGTTATGTTTAGGAATCTCAGTCTTTAATTCCAGACGAGAATAACAAGACACAATCACCCCCTCCAAAGTGTCGTGGTTTAGAGCCAGCTGGCAACCAAGCACCAGGCAGCCACTATCTCACTCCAAAAATGAGAAAATTCAATAAAAAGGCTTAAGGGTTTGGAAAAAAGAGCAGGAAGAACTCACTCACCAATTATGGCCATGGGCAAAAGACAGACTCAACTTGGGGAATCAAAATCTATTAAATTTAAACAACAAAACCTCTACTAAATCACCAATCCAGTTAGAGTAGGACAGTGAGAAAAACAACAGGATCTTGAATACGTTTTCCCTCCACCTCTCCCTTCTTTCCTGGGCTTGGCTTTGCTATCTCTTCCCTGCCATGGGATGCAGGGGGCAGAGGATGGGGATCACTGTAAGTCCCAGCCTGCTTCATGTTGCTTCTGCCACTCTTTTCTATTCAAGGGAAACACTCCTCACAGTCCTCACCTTTGGCAAGGTGGCATCCCTCCCACAGGGTACAGTCCTCCATGAATTCCTCCATCCAGTGTGAGGATGGGCAGCACTTCTCCCAGCCACAAACCACCTCAGTGCCAGTCTCCCTCAGAGTCACAGCCTTCTTCAAGAGTAGTCCTCTGCTCCAGCGTGGGCTCCTCCATGGGCTGCAAATGGATCTTTTCTCCACCGGTGATCTCTGAGGACTGCAATGACTCAACCTGCCATCCTGCCGTGGACTGGAGGGAAATGTCTGCATCAGAGTGTCTCCCTGCCCCCTTCCTCACTAACCTGGGTGTCCGCATGTGTTGCCTCTCTCTCCTCCTACTTCCCTCCAAAACAGCTCTCAAAAAGAGCTCCCAAAACCAAAAGGCGCTTGCCAAACAGGTTTCGCTTCTTAATATGTTTATCACAAGGTGCTGATTGGCTCAGCCTTGGCCAGAGACTTGACTGAGAGCCGGGGGAGCTTTTGCAAAGCTTCTTATGGGGCCACAACAGTAGCCCCTCCCCCACTATCAAAAACCCTCCAGACACAAACCCAACACACAAAGTAATTTCTTTCTCTTCCAGAAGCCCATTCTGTTTAACAGAAGAGCACCAGATGATCTTATGATTCTATGATAAATACAAATAACTGATTTCCTGAGCTCTAAAAACCATACTTGCGGGTTCCTCCAAAGTCCAAGGAAGAAAAACTTTTACCACTTCCTTATTGTAATCATTAATGGACACAACCACAAGAAAAAAGAAAAAAAGCCTTTTCCCTTTAGAAATTAAGCTAAAAATGAATCCTTAATAATAAAAGTCAGCCTGTGTAATGCATTTGGGTATGCTGCTGCACAAATATATTCAGGCTCAAAGAGTAAGCGTATATAAAAAGAGGAAGGTGAAATTTTTACATTTGACTGCAGTAATATTTTCAATAGAATAATTATTTTACAACTTTCCTTACCCCTCCAATTGCCTTTGGGCTGAAACACTGGAATAAAATGGAAAAAAAATTAAATCTGGTCATTTGAGCGTTGCAGGGAGTCAAACTGGGTCAGGAACAAGCAAATCATTCATGATAGAGACACACAATCTGAGTTTCTGCAGTTTGTTTGCCACTTCTGTTGGATACGTTTCTACAGAAAACTTTGGGGAAAGTGGAGTTAACCATCTGCACTGTAGACAGGCAAACTGAGATGCAGAGGGCATAACTGGACAGGGCCATAAAAAAAGGCCGGTATTTCCCTGGAAGCTGCTTTAAACTTTATGCAACACAGGCAGGATGCTGGATATAGATGTATAAACTAAAGCACTTCAGAGTGCTAAGTTTTGCACTAACCAGCATAATCTGATGTAAATCTATTGAACTCAGTGGAGATATACTGATTTACAGCAGCAGACCAGTGACTTTACCTCCAGGTGATGGAGTATGGTTTGGGACATACGGGGGTCTAGGTGTTTCATTAAGCCAAGCTCTGATATCACCAGGATGGAAGGTTCTGGTTTGTCTGATGTCATTGATTACAAACGTGATTATAACCTCCATAGCTTGTATGTACATCAAGAAATGGAAGTTATAAAAGCACATATGCCTGTGGCATACAAATATACATCACATGATATATAAGTATTTGATAGGCATTAGTAGGAAATGGTAAAACCATATATGAATAATAGCTGCCCAGAAGTCATGAGTTTATAAATATTACTCATAAGAAACCTATGTATATATATAAGTATTATTCAATGCACCAGGAGCTGTCCTATGCATGTAATATATGTATACAGGCAAGTAATTGAATTGTCCCAAAAGGAATTGTAGAAAAATATGTAGAGTGAACATAGTAAAAGAAAAATAATTATAAACATAAGAAATTATGAAGTTATTTGAAGAAAAGGGAATAGAGAAAGAAGGAAATAATACATTGCAAATTACGTAAGATAAGGAAAGTCATATGAAATCACATTAATAAATTTGGTAAAAAGAACCTAGAAATATGAAGCTGACTAGTTCAATGACTACAGGCCAATGACAGGGTCAGAACCCATGTTACATAGCCTCTTTGATAACTTCTTGAACTTCCATTGCATTTGCTAGAAGAGGCAGAAAAGCATGATTAAGCATAGAGGACAGCGCAGTGTTACTCCTTTACAGTGGTAACAGTTTTATATTTGCTTCAATGCACATGAAATTATGCCTATTCATATGACAAGCTATCCAATCCCTTGATCTTACAAGTATTTGTTCTTTATTTATATTGCATTTTAAATTCCTAATGACATTTATTAGAGTAACAGCAACACAACTGAAACGTTTTCAAAACTTCATTTAAAATGCTCCTGCTAGCAAATTCTCAAATAGTATTTGTCTCTTTTCACAGCTTACATCAACTGTCTAGCTTTTAGTTGTCCAGGGATGTCGAGCTCCACTTTTCTTTACAAATTTGTTTCCTGCTGCTGAATTTAAAGTTTGAGTTCCTCAGTAATTCCTGAGTTGTATACTGCAGAATTTCAGATAACTGCCGTTGCTCAGGTCTTCAGGGGTATCCAGCTCTCTCATAAACTCAGAGTTTGCTCACAGACACAGTGCTTCCTAGCTTTGCCTGATTCATCATTTCTTCAGCACATGCTATTTGTGCCAAGGTCACAGCAAGTTTTTAAACAACTCTTAAGGGTTCTTTAAGCCATGTAATATATGTTCTTAAAGCATATAAATTATTGAAGTTCTTTAGAATTTCTACTGAAAACCTCTTCCAGCAATATGTTTTGTTTCACCACTATGTCTTAGTATGTCCCTCTTCATTACATATTGATGGCTCCTCTTCTAATCTTCAGTTTCTCCAGTTCTTTTAGTAATTTCCTCTGTAATACTATTTTCATTTTTTTCCACTGAAATCCAGATAGACTATCTGTACATCCTTTCCTTTATCTAGAATTTCTATTTTCTTACCCATTTTTTTACTCTGGCATTATCTAGATGGGGTAAATACATATAATATATTACCTCAATCCTTTTTTACTTGCATCATCATAATTACTTATACCTTTAAAAATTATTCTCATAGCATTGAATACTACTGAAGACAAACTAACTTACCAGATCATTTTCTTTCTTTATAGCTTAGGAATGACCTTTGCTATTTTCTAGTTACATTGTGATAATCCCTTGTCGATATATTTATTAGCCACTGTGGTTATTTGATCTACAGTTTCATATGCCTGTTTTGACAATTCTGGAAACATATATTGTCCAGTCCTCGAAATTGGATTATTTTAAGTATTTCATTTTCTTTCTATTTCAGCTGAAGCAAATAATTAACTTAGTTTCTTGGAACATATTTCATTTGCTTCCAATCTCAGCTCTTACCAGAGAGCATAAGCATCAATTCCTTCTTTATTCCTGCATTGGAAGAAGCCTTTTCTGCTCATGTGAATATGTCTTACAAGAGTTAACACAGCTTAATTTTTGCCAATACTACTTTATCCTTCCTGGACTTTAAGACAAAGTTTCTTGGCTGTCCAGTCTTATTTTTCCCCATTTTTGTAGAGTCTCTGCTTGTTCCTAATATCCTTTTTGAGATTATCTTGAAATTAGACCTAGAGACTTTTCCTACAAGTCATTTCTACCTGCCTCAGCATAAAGTGTTTAGTAAAACTGGTCCAACTCATTTGCTAGGTCTCTGTGAGGAGTAAACATTACATAGAACAATCATTGAGATACCTTGATTTTTAATATCGGCTATACCCTTTTCTCTCCCTTTGATAGGCAAACAATATTAAAGCTCACCTGCACTGCCCTCATTATTCAGTCTTAGCTACTCATCATTCATCCAGTTGTGCCATGCCACTGTCCCAGCGTAAAAGCTTATCCTTGTCTGTAGCTCGCAACCATTTTCCTGAAAAGCCAAACATCTTCTGAGTTCTAGTTCCACCCTGGCACTAGCTAAGCCCAGCTTTAACTGCAGTATATCAGCAACTCTTTAGATCAAAGACTGTTGGAGGCCCCAAAAATGTAGAGGTGAGGGACTTTGACCTTTGCTGACATTACTTATATCTTTTCAAGCAGTTCCTGAAAAGGCAGTCTGTCCTTCCTGCTTGCACCCCTAACAGCATGGCGATGTCTTTTTTGCTTTAGGAATCTAAACTGCACACAGTATTTCAGATACAGGCTCACAATAATCAAACTGTTGTACGTACTCCTGGCTGACAGAGCCCAGAAAACCAGCACAAGGGCACACTGCTGAGCCATTTTCAACTTGCCCACAAGAACTCTCAGCTCCTTTCCTTTAGATCTGTTCTCTGCCAGTCAGTGCTCTGTCTATACTTCTGCACGAGGTTATCATATCATATCAAATGCAGGACAGTGCATATACCTTTGCTGAACTTCATGAGATTTCTGCCAGCTTGTTTATCCATCTGGTTGGGGTCCCCTCTGAAAGGCAGCCGTACACTGCAGCATACTGACCACACTCCCAACTTGGTGTCATCCATGAAACTGCTGAAGGTACACTCCATTGCGCTGTCCAGATCATGAACAAAGATGTTAACTAGTGTGAGCCCCAGCACTGACACCTGAGAAATACCACTAATAACGAATTGCCAGTTGGCCTTCATGTAATATCACAGTCCTATGACCTCAACAGAGCAGATACCTTGTAATCAGCACATCTGTTTCATGTCTCTTCAGTTTGCTCCAGGGTAACTTTAACCTTGGCTGGAGAAGTCCATGCTGAAAGCCTTGCTGAAGTTAAGGTAAGTGATACCCACTGTTTTATCTGTAATATTGATGATATGTAGTAGAGAAAACTGAGGAGAAAAAAAATATCAGGAAAACACCCCTACATGAAAACCAAAAAGCCAAGGATAAAAAGAAGAAATTGGTTATTGAACTCAATCTTTAGGATAGCCTAGAATTAATGAATATAAACTACTAATATGTATTCTGTACAAGTAGGCTATTCCACATTTTTATCTTCATGCATTTCCTTTAGCACACGAATATATACATGTTACACAGACAGGATATTTTATAAAGGCCAGTCCTAAAACCAAAAAATGCTCCAATATTAGAAAATATTTTTTAAATTAAAACATTTGGAAGCAAATTAAATTATCCTGAAACACTGCAGTTCTCTGTTAATGACAGAATTTTACCTTAGTTTTAAAAAAATAAATAAAAAATAAATGAAGCCTTATCTTAGAATCAACCAACCAGAATTTTCAATCTATAATAAATCTGAAATGGAATATTTGATAATAGGTCTATATGAATGTTTATGAAATACAGATAAGTGAAACCTGGTGTAAATGAAGTGTAGATGGGAAAGTTGCAAACAGTTACACAATAGCAATAATTATTGACCTTAGTTTACATACATTGTTATATTTTTCTTTCAGAAACTGAGAAACTGAGTTCTTTCAGAACTTCAGAAACTTTAAGAAATCTGAGTTCTGGTATAGTTTCAAAACACTGGAGAAATAGTGTGGTTGAAGATGACCTAACAGACCACCAGTGTAAACAACAATCGACGTTAATTGTCGTGACATTACAGAAAGTCTGTCTGAGACTGTAATTTGAGCCAAAGGATAACTATGCAGTAAAGATCTTTAAGATCTGGCAGATATGATCACAGAATGGATAAGTCTCTAAAGTGTACAGTCTGCCTTCTCCAGAAGTCATAAATTTATGAACTGCTGAGCACAGGTGTATGGCATGTGTAATGCAGAGGGCCAGAGGGTGATCACGAGTCCTTTTTCCTTTTGAACTTATGATTTCTTCCTGAGTTATAATGGCTGGTCTATAAAACAGAAAAACTTCATTTTCTGGAATAATTTAAGGAAAGGAGTTTGGGTTTGGGGTTTGGAATTTTTTTGAGCTTTCACCTGGTGATTCTTCTCAAAAGGAGTGTCTTGTAGTGTTCATATCTGCTATTAAACTTTGACTTTTAGCAATTAAGACTCTACAGTCTTCATTCTTGCTAAAGCAGCACCCTTTTTAGAAGCAATAAATATTAATGCTACAGTTACAAGACCATTACATGGACTAGAACTCTGCTAGGATAAGCATGGAAAGAAAAGTGCTTTTTCTCCTGAGGGGTAAAGTTTTTGCCCCCTGGGAGCTAATGATCAAACCTGTTGTGTCCTGTTATCTCATTCAGATAAAATTAGTCTGCCTCACACTGCCAACTGGCAACACGATTATTTGATGTACTATTTCATGAAAATATCATAAACTATGGATTCAGTGAATATTTTTATCCTTAGAATGTGGTACTGAAAATAAGAAACCTGGTGAAATTTTTAAAATATCATAGCAGAAATGAACTAAACAAAAGAATGTTTCCCCTCTGCACAGATGTCCAGTTTAGGAAAAATGATCAACAAAACTGAGCTGTTAAGACCAAAAAAAATTACTTGTGCCCTTTGGCAGAGCTATCTTCCTACAATTTTATGAAACACAAAAAAACCCACATATGTGTTAGGCCAAATACTCCTCTACCACAGCAAAACCCCTGGAACTGGAAAGTATCCACAAAAAACTCAGAGAACCCAAACAAGTGGCATGTTTGCCTCCTCCAGGAACAAGCAAGAAATTTATCTAGTTAACAAGCAAGCTCAAGAGGACCATTTGCTGGGCAAATTTCACTCATTTGTAACCTTGACAAATTTGTCAAGTCATGGAAATTGTCCAAGAGCTATTTTGTAAGGAGGCGTTGCAGCCTCAATTGCTCAGTCTCGGCTTACTGCAACTGTTGTTTCAAGTAACAAATATTTACTATTGTGTTTCCTGGACCATGTGTCTGTTCAGACAGAGACTGTTGTCTGGTTGGATGAGCTACTATTAACCAGCTCTTAAAGAAGAAAATAACTCAGCTGCATCACAACACTCACTTTTGTTTAGAAATTAATTTTCACTGCAAGCTCTGTTTCTACAAAAAATCATGTTGTGCAACTTTTCTCAAGCATAGATGGGAAATACATAAAAAGTGGTGCAAAAAACTGAGACTGTTTACAGCTACGTGGTCCAGAAGAACCATGCAGCCACTACTACATTGGGTGGCTGGCCACAGTAGCACCACACAACCTTCCTTAATTTGTCTTGAATCCAATTAAATCTTCTATCTCATTGATGCAATCGTGGAAGAATTCCTGTGGCAAAACTTATGAAAAGTTTGAAATTAGCCCTAATCTGATATGCTGGGAAAATAGTCAATTCCTGTTCAGGTAAAATAAAATTTACAGAGTATTCTTTGATTTTTTTGAAAGACAGATAGTGTTAAAAGTTTAATGATAGAAAACACCTTTGAGGGAAGAATGTCATGACGGTAAAACCATACAGAATATCTCTAAACAGAAGCAGACTGGGTGTCACGAAAACACCCGCAAGACAGAGAGCAGTTATAAATCAGAAACACGGGTTTATTGGTTCCACTAACAGGTTCAGGGATGTCAGTTCAGGGATTTTCACTGCATGGTCACTTACACAAACCGAGAGGCTTACAATAAGGAAAGGTAGATTTCACAGGCACACCAGCCCTAATCGAAATCCGAATACCTCCCCCTTAGCAATACAAACCAAGAAGCTTACCAAAAACCAGGGTAAGACGTATCCACAATGGCACACCCTCCACTATCTAATAGGAGAATCTCTCGCTTAATAATACAGAAAGGAAATATCTTACCAAACACACTCGACCAGCGCCCCAGCCCGAAGGAAAAAGAAGTGTGTGCTGGGTTAGCCAAAACTCATGTCCTGGGTTA
>NW_010387851.1:6908-7861 GCF_000710305.1 Buceros rhinoceros silvestris | reverse complement strand
AGCCTACGCTGAGTGATACTATTGTCCCCGGGTGGATTTTGTATTTTGTATGGTAGTAATCGCTATTTTACTTACCCCTAATGCACTGTTTGTTCATTAGTGGGCTTATTGTACCATGTAGCCACGCTACAACAGACAGGTTGTAAGCTTTCTCTCAGACCTGTACAGTCTGGTAAATAAGCCATAACTCTGCAATTCGTTTATCAAGGGCAATACCAAAAGAACCAGCAAATGTTGCTCTTGTAAAAAAACTGTCATTATTCATGCCCCATGCCCTTGACCCCCCACCTCTCCATCCTGATTTTTCTTGTCTTGCATATTCGGTGTCGGTTTTATTTCCCCTCTTTTCGCAAGAGGGAGGTATTGATTTGGGGTTTTGTTTTGTGGTGTTGTTGGGTTTTTTTTTCCCTTAATTCCAATTAAAAAGTTAAGTGTTGCCTACCTGGAATGGTGAGTGCTCTGTCATTGCTGAGATTCTGGATGTTGTTGAGGCTGGGAATGTCGGAGAAGACACTGGACAATAACCTCTCTCAGGGGATATTACTTCAGGCCGCTAGCAGACTCAAATACAACTTGGTGATGTTATCACCAGAGCTTCAATCTTTCTTTGTAAAGTATTGTGACTAGGTATTCTTTGTTTCTGTAAAGCTCTAATTTTGTGATGTCAGACAAAATCTCCTCAGTCTTTAACACGTGATTCTTCATCTGACGCTGATGAAATCCGCTTCCCCCCAGAAATCCAGTGTTGCTCCATGGGTTGTCATCTGTGGTTAATGTTGCCCAGATATTTCAGTCATTAAAATCATTTAGGGAAGAGAGGAAACATTGATTGAAACTGGAAAATGCACACAGAGAAAAGCCAACGTTGATCTGTTCCCAAGAACTCAATAAAGGAAGAAAATGTTTTGATTTTGTTTGGTTTGATTTGGGGGTTTTTGGGGTGGTTTTTGGTT
>NW_010387851.1:2489-6796 GCF_000710305.1 Buceros rhinoceros silvestris | reverse complement strand
GGGTGGGTTTTTTGCCTTTGAATCTGACTTTTGAATAATGGTTATTCTATTGTTTTTATTTATTTTTGTACTTAAAATTAAGCTGAGATACAGCTATGAAAAAGTGCTCCTTAAAGGTTTTTGTATTTAAAAATCCTACTGGAGGACTAAGAAGCTAGAAAAAGTGATGGCAACCAGGAAATCATAAATGCATCAGTCTCTGGGTTTAGGGCTTTTTCCTATGTTTACATCATAATTAAAGCTATACTACACTTTGGTTTTATTCCTTGGTTAATCTCTCTCTCATGCATTCACATGATGGCCTGGATTTTGTTTCTCACTGAATTTTACATTGGTGTAAAATGACAGTAATTCTGCTGAGAGCACTGAGATTTAGATTACATTCCAGAGTAACAATTCTACATATTAAAAAGCTTTACAATTCCTTCACAAAGGTGAAGGAAAAATGTTGCTACAAAAAAGTATTGAGAAAAATTGCTTCCTAGCTGAGACCTTGAATATTGGTTTCAGTTTGAATGTTGCATTATATTCTTCCGTAAATGGAATTTTAATATATAAATGCTAGCAGTCCCTTAATTAGTGTTTGTAGCAGTGCAAGTTAGTGAACACTCATGTTTAGGATATATATTATGACCATCTAATATAATTACTTTTGCATACATTGCAGTAAGCAATGAAACAGTTGGGCAGTTTTTCAAATTTAGTATGGTAGCTGTAACAGAGAAACCTTTTTTTCCATTTTTCTGTGCACATCCTGAAGGCTGGCAGCACAATAGAGGTTCATGCCATCATCGTGGCTTAAAAATCCTTTTTGCTCAGTGAAATGATGAAATTTGGTGTTCGTTCTGGATGATCTGCCTGTGGGGATTAAGTACATTGTGGAGCAGGGGTCAGAACTGATGCGTGGAAAAACTCCGCAATCAAAATAGATTGTGAAGCAGGTATGTTTATTGTGATTTCAGCTCTATAGAGTTGGGTGCAGCGAGGGTCGCGTACCCTTAAGGAGGCTTGCACACCACACCGTAGCTTTGGCCTCTTATTTAAAGCAGTAAAACATACATATTCAGAGGATTGCTCAACCGCCTGGTACACATGTATTAGAATCTCCCGCTCCTGATGTAAATTAGGTCTCCTCCCCTTTGCACATGCGCAGTCCTCTTTCATGTTACAGGTCACACAACGTCATGCATCGCATGTCTCATTAACTCGGACTTATGCCTCCCCTGGGAGGAGAAAGTAATATTCAACAGTCTATTACGCAGGCGCAGTTCAGGGAGGGCTGGTCATTATCTCTGGTATCTTTATGGCTCGGATCCCTTCAGGCCACATCCTCCCTCGTGGCTGTAGAGACAATAGTCTTCTCCTCTTTGTGTCGATGAGGCGTCAAGTGATAAGACCCTCCGCCTAAGCCTTGCATTCTTCAAGTGATAAAGGGCGTTGGTGAGCAAGGGCGGGACGTAACACTTTTGTTTCCTTTGTTTACCTGGAGCCTCTCACAGGCAGGCAGGGCAGGCAGAGCATTTTTAGCAAAGTTATCTAATATTCAAACCTGTGGATATTTTCTGCTTTCCCAACTCAGAACAAAGGAAAAATCCCAGTTTCTCAAAGTGAACAAAACAAGTTAAAGCCAACACGTTTACAACTGACATGGTTTTTTCTCCATGTACAAGAAAATTCTCTCATATATCTGTTGTTCTGCTTGACAACCATGTTAGAGAAACACTGAGAAGCTATGCAAGTGACATTTAGCCTTATATGGATGTTACCAGGTCATCAACTGAGTAAACATCAACTCTGATTAAAAAAAAAATCATGAAAATCAAATTAGATTCACTGCTAAGCTATATTGAACCTGAGTGCTAATTTTGATCTAAGGTAAATTTATTTCAAACCTGGAACAAGTTAGTTTTGAGTAGAAATGATGTCTGTCTGTTTTTGCATACCTTCCACCATAAACTAAGAAAAGAGTCTTCCAGCCTAAGTTTTGCTTTGAGTTTCTTCATATAAAACTCAAAATGAAACTCATGATTGTGTGAACTGAAACTGGAAAAAAAAAATGCACACAGCTTTGGACAGCATGTTGCTTGCAGAACGACAGTGTCATCACAAACACTAAGGGCAAGGCTTTAGATTTCATTGCATGCATACATCAAAGAAAAAGGGGAAACAGTCTGATGTCCTTATATTTTTGGTGGGCTCTTGTGCAAAACATTAAGTAGGTTTTCATCCATCTCCTAGGTGTAAGCTCTGGACACCTCTTAAATACATCTGTGGGGTTTATGCATAAGGGAAACAACTCTGCCATGCTGCGAAGTTAACAATTTCGCAAGCTTGGAAGCGATGTGCTACTTAAAAGCGCAAGCCTGTTTTCCTCACACATCCCTCCAAGTACATTTAGAAGCAATTTGTCTGATATATTTTTAGTGGACATGTGAAAATGAAGAGAGAGGATGAATGTTTGTTATAATAATTCCTCTTGCCACTCCATCCACTTCCACATAACTCCCTAATTTCTCTTACTGGTTGTTGAGGCACCAGCTATTCTTACTCCTCCCACCGATCTCCTGGTTTATTATCATTTGTATTATGATAGTACTAAAGAGCTCATAAGGGTTTACATTTGGTTAAATCACACATTGATTAAAAACCTGTCTGCCTTTTAATATTGGTGTAGCATCAGGTGAGTGATGGGCTGAAGAGAAGGGAAAGGCACTGCCCAAGGCTGTTAAAGCCAGAGTTTCTCATTTTATGGCCTGTGGTAGTATATATTGCCTGTATAAAACCACTGGAGTGACACTTCCTAGAGACGGTCTGATTTCCCCAAGCCTTCATAGAGCCAAGATGTCTCCAGTAAGTCAACGCTGTGTAGAATCTCTCTCTGCCCTTCTAAAAGTTTGTCTTCTCTAGAGCTTGCTGATGCCAGAAAATGACAAATAAATCTTATCCACCACTGGGGGGAAAAAAAGAAAAAAAGAAAGGAAAAGAAAGGAAAGGAAAGGAAAAGAAAACAAAGGCCCATCCTAATCATGTTATTTATAGTTTCAAGACTTAGTGCTGATTTTAATTGAAGAAACATTTTAAACATTTATCCAGGCTTTCAAAAGCACGTATTAGTCATTGACTTATATATTCTTCTACATGTGCTCAATATTTAGGCAATTTACTATTTTTATCTTAATTAAGATAGATCTTCTCAGCCAGCAACAAGCTAAGTCATCTGTACTGTCATAGCAGTCAAGGCGCCTAGGCGCAGAATTTTGAGATGTGTCTGCCTCAGTGGGAGGGTTCCTAGAAGAAACATTCATTTCTGCGCCACTGTCATCTAGAAACGAACATACGCAAACCTGCCTCGCAATGGAAGGCTGAAGAATCTCAGTCTACCAGCTTAGCAAACAGACGGTTAAGGAGAAAAGTCCATTAAAAAAATGTCAGGAAGGGCTTTTCAATCTAGCAAAGACGCCTGTCACTAAAAGCTGTTTGGGCTAGGAGATACCCTTCTTTTTTTCCTAGTTACTTAACCATAAGTACAACAAATGAAATATTCACTATTCTACAATGTTTCTGAGTCAAAATGGATATATTCTGAGAGATATTCAGCAAGTCTTCTGTATGCTTTGGGAATGGATTCTGTGGTGAAAGTCCATCACCTCTAGATGGTAGTCACGGTAGTCCTCTCTGCGTGATATTTCTCTACAGCCACGTGTGTTTGGAGTGTCAGGGGTATTTATTTAATACACAAATACTCTGATACATAAAGAAGTAGTCTGTTATCCACCTGAAACATTTTCATATTTTTGCATGTAATCTGGATAGTATAATACAGAGAAATAAATTTGATAGCTCATCTTTCAAGATCATTTTGGGGTTTCTAATGATGAACAGGCAAGTTAAATTATGCATATCCATATATGACCTGCTCGTGGTAATGTAAAATCAGCAGCCTAATGAAAGATATACATTTTATCTTATTTTTTTAAGTTCAGGGCAACATCTCCATAGACTTTTGTCTCAGAGCATAAAGCAGTGTTAAACCTAAAACCATTTACCTGGCTCTGGTAAGCAAATTTCACAAATTCTAGAAATTCCATTTCCTTAGATAAATGCTTTGTTATTAATGGAACTGGTGGAGTTTGACAGGAATTCCCACATAATTGTTAAAACAACTGAACTTGTGCCGATCACACCACTACAAAAAAAATCAGTTTGGAATATTTCACTAGTTCTTTTCCTTATGGAAAAAATAAACATGGAAAGAAAACAGTACAAAGAAATTATGAAAACAAGCTTTTCCTGAATATCAGAATGAA
>NW_010387851.1:1702-2352 GCF_000710305.1 Buceros rhinoceros silvestris | reverse complement strand
GTTGTAAATATTAAAGAAAAAAAATTTTACTTCATTCAGAGCAGTTCTGTAACTGTGTTCTCTTATTCCTTAATGGTAAAGAGTCTGTTCTGAAAAATTCACTGAGCTAAACCACATAAATGAGCGTTTCCCCTTTATTTCTCCTTCTTCCATCATAGAAGACACAGAAGCCATGACATCCTGTGGCTAATGGCATCTTAGAAATTATGGGAGGCAATTCCAGGATTGGACTTTTTGTATTTCTAGTCCACTTTCTGTGCTTCCATCTGCAGTCATAGAATCATAGAATCACAGACTGGTTTGGGTTGGAAGGGACCTTCAAAGCTCATCCACTCCAATGTCCACTTTGGTGAGCAAAGACAACTTCAACTAGAGCTGGTTGCTCAGAGCCCCAAGGTCCAGTCTGAACTGGAAAGTTTCCAGGGATGGGGCTTCTACCACGTCTCTGGGCAATCTGGGCCCCTGTCTCATCACCTTCATTGTAAAAAATTTCTTCTTTCTCTTTAGTCTGAACCTCCCTCTGTCAGTTGAACCCATCAGCCCTTGTCCTGTCCCAACAGCCCCTGCTCGAAATAATTATCACAACTGATAATTGCGATCAGGAAGTTCCAACCAGAAGGCCTGAAGTTAAGCATCCATTGAAAAAATAA
>NW_010387851.1:0-1247 GCF_000710305.1 Buceros rhinoceros silvestris | reverse complement strand
CCCCAACTCTCTCCCCTGTCCTCCCAGCAGAGGGGTTCCATCCTTTCACCATTCCTGTGGTCTCCTCTGGTCCCGCTCCAACAGGTCCGTGTCTCTGCTGTGCTGAGAAGCCCAGAGCAGGACTTTGCACTGCAAGGGAGTCTCCCCAGAGCAAAACAGAGGGACAGGATCCCCTCACTTGACCTGCTGGCCACAGTGCTGAGGATGAGCCCAGAACGTGGTTGGCCTTCTAGTCTATGAGCATGCATTGTTGGCTCATGTCCAGCCTTTCATTCATCAGTGCCCCCAATCCTTCTCTGCTCTCAATCTCGTCATCCCCCAGCCTGTATTGATACCAAGGATTGACCCGACTCATGTGCAGGACCTTGCACTTGGCCTTCTTGATCCTTATGAAGTTCACACGGGTCCACTTCTCGAGTTTGTCAAAGTCCCTCTGGATGGGTCCCATCCCTCAGGCATGTTAACTTCACCACTCAGAACAATGTTAAATGTCTGCAAATTTGTTGAGGGTGCACTCAATCCTGCTGTCTGTGTCATTTATGAAGATAATAAACAGTGCTTGTTCCAGTATAGACCTCTGCAGCCACTGCTTGTCACCAATCTCTATTTGGACATCAAGCCGTTCACCACCATCCTCTGGATGCGACCATCCAAGGAATTTGCTATCCACCGAACAGTCTACCCATGAATCCACACCCCTCCAATATAAAGACAGGATGTTGTGGTGGACTGTGTCAAAAGCTTTACAGAATTCCAGAGAGATGACATCTGTGGATCTTCCCCTGTCCACCAATGTAGTCACTTCATCATAGAAGGCTATAGCTGGGTCAGGCAGGACTTGCCCTTGGTGAAGCCACGCTGGCTGTCTCCAATCACCTTCTCCATGTGGGAATCACCTGTCCTCCACGTGCCTTAGCTGAGTTTCTAGAAGGATCTGTTTGTTCCACGATCTTCTCAGGCACAGAGGTGAGGCTGAGAGGTCGGTTGTGCCCAGGGTCCTCCTTTCTATTCTTTTCAAAAATGGTTCCTGAAGCATGTGGCAGTCATGAAGCCTACACAGAAACTTGCACAACCTCCACCCGCCCTATTCAAAATTCCAGTAATCCTGTTATAGCTGTGGCATCTTTTAACCTTGATTTGCAGCCTATGTTTAGTCACAATCCTTGCCATCCGAAAGGATGATGATGCACATGGCTAGATACAATATATATAATTATGTGTGTATATATATATATACATATACACAC
>NW_010387850.1:49637-50464 GCF_000710305.1 Buceros rhinoceros silvestris | reverse complement strand
CCGGCGGGAGCTGTACCCTCACAGCCTGCAGTTCTACTTGGAGCCCCCCACGGAAAACATCTCTCTGGTGGAATTTGAGAGCTTTGCCATCGACCGCCTGAAGCGTGAGTAGCGTTCCCGGCCGGCACCCCCTACCCCGCCCTCGAAGCTTTTGATTCTTACTGTCATGGCTGTATTTTTGGCGGGCTTAGATGCTCTCTGCCTGTAATTCCTGTGAACAGACTGCTTGCTTGTGCTGAAATGAACCCCGTTTAGAGGAAAACGGATTGCTTTAGGTATTTCAGAAAGCTGTGGCTGATATCACAACGGGTGTTGGTGTGTAGCAGTCAGGACTGTATAGTTTTGGTATATGCTGGTGATTTTTATCAGGATGTTTAACTTTTTAGGTGAATGTCTCAGGACAGCGATTCATGTTGTTGTGGCTGGGAGCAAGGGTTCCCCTGCACTCCTGAAGACCACTGAGGCCAAGGTTTCTGTCATTACTGTGGAACTGATGTTTTGAGGCTCATCTATCAGTTAGCTGTCTCCCTTTCCTTGTTGACTATGGATGCCAGAGTTGGGTGACCTTTTCAGGCCTTGTGGGCCGAACCTTACCCTCTGTATTTCTTCTCGCTTTGCTCCCCACACCACTAAAAGCTATTCCTGTGGCCTTACCCCAGTTCGCGCATTTCCCAAGACATGATGCAGTTTGGTTTCTTTTCAGTATTTGGTCTCTAACATGGACTTTCTTTTTTCGCAGTGCTCAAAGTAGTTGAAAACCTTGGTGTGAGCTATGTAAGAACTAGTGAGTCATACAAAACTAAGCTGGAGTTTGAGCTTCGGAAACT
>NW_010387850.1:40454-49540 GCF_000710305.1 Buceros rhinoceros silvestris | reverse complement strand
AGAGTAAGTAAAAATCAAAAAAGGGAACTCACTTGCACTTGAGTTTTTTACACCATTCAAGAATTATGAATAAAAGTAGAGGTGATGAAATATTATCCCTGTATATTAATGTTATAATATTATATGTATATCCTGTATAATATTGTCATTTTGTCAAAGTTGTAGGATTTTTTTGTGAGTATAAATTTCTTTCTTTAGGAGAAACCCTTTTAATAGTTTTGCATTTATAGTCTTAAAGATAAGTGTTAATACACTGTTGAACAGCAGTAATAGATTAATCGTGGATTTTTAATCTCAGAGAGATTATTTCTCTGAAATAATAATAATATGTTCTGTAGGCTTTGGCTGAGGATGATTATGAGGCAAGAAGAAAAGACCATATCTCTCATTTCATACTGCGCCTTGCTTACTGCCAGTCGTAAGTAGTTTTTAGATTATGCTGTACTCTTATTACTGGTTTTAATTGTAAACAGATAATACATTGCTGTATTATAAATGTTACAGATAAGAGTTGCATGGCTACTAAATAGAAAGGTAGGTTCAAACAGGGCTTTTTTGCTAGGAACCTAGTTTCAACCATCATAATAAGGATCAAAATTAATATCCAGATTTTGTAATAATTTTAGAAAAAGAAGTATTATAAACTTTTGGGGTTTATGCACAGATTTTGATTTGAGTTCTTTTGACATCTTTTTTGAGATTAAAGCACACCAGGGTTTAAGTGTTGGTCAGGCATTTGTAGTGATCAGTTTCTTTGTAGTGCTTATTTTTGTTACGTAATATTTTTATAATCTCCCTTAGTCATACTGGTCCTGCTGATTTTTACAAGAAAATATCTTGCTTTACCTGTATTGTAAGTTCTACCAAACCCCTCTAAGAGGTAGTAGCCTTAAGTAGCCTGGGTCTAAAAAGCCCTGGAAAAATGTTTCTTATTATGCAGCTAGTGACATTTTGAATAGTCAGTTTGGTTTCCTTTATCCTCTCTTGTAAAACTTAACTTTAAGCATTTATTTCTTTAGATTGGACTATTGCTTTTCTGCAGGAGATGAGACACTTTGAGGGTGTTGGTAGTAACGCATTTGAAGAAAGTTCTGCTATTCTGGATGGTAGAATTGTGTGCTGGCAAGAATATGATTTGGAATTCAAGAGGCATCTATTTTTGGTTGGTCTGTGGTTTCAGGAAAAATGGGTTTGGGTCAGAGAAGGCAGTACAAGCCACATAGC
Organism: Buceros rhinoceros silvestris; assembly: GCF_000710305.1. Lineage (NCBI taxonomy): Eukaryota > Metazoa > Chordata > Aves > Bucerotiformes > Bucerotidae > Buceros > Buceros rhinoceros. The sequence continues at coordinate 48,316 of NW_010387850.1, read as the reverse complement.
AAAAGCGTGAAGGTTGGGTATTTGGTTCAGGAGTGGAATTCAGTAAGCATTGTGCACTGTGCTGAGAAGGGAGGAAGGCATGTGTGAATGACAGTGGCTACCAGGCTGAGTGAAAGGCTGCCTCCGGCAAAAATAACTAAGCAGGAACTTTGCTAAACATTTACCTTTGTCACTGATGTGATAACATTTCTCCCCTGCCCTGCATCTCTATAATGGCTCTGAAATCTCCTGGAGTTAAGGATAGTTGTAGATAAGTGAACTTCTTTCTCTTTCTCTGCAAGCTATCTTATTTAAAAGAAATCCTTGTCTTTTGTATGAGGGTTTTTTTTGACTGCAGTGCTTGCTTAGGAAAGAAGTGGGTGTAATGGTCCCTGTGTTTCAGGGAAGTATCTTAAGAACTAGGCTACAGGCAGGGCAGAGGTGGGCAGGTTGTTGTAGATAAACTACTCTGGAGAAATGTATACGAGCTATTTTGGGCCACAGAATCAACAGCGAAGCGTCTGGCTTTGTAGTCTAGGGCGAAAGTCCCCTTCTTAGAGATGAGAGGTCTTAGAGTGCCAGGACACTCTTGCAAATGTACTTTTGTGTTCTTGTTTATATACTGACAGTGTGATTCAGCATTTCAGTTAAGCATCTTGGTAGTCAGTTTACACTTAAACTAGCTTGTTTCTTTGAAAAAACTAAACTAAACTAGCCTTGTTTCTTTGACAAGGTGGACTTAATGCTTACTTGTAAAATGCGAAATAGCATCTGAAGCACTGTGAGGTGACCCTGTGGCCAGCATTCTTTGTTTTTCTTGAAAAGCACCTATTTAAGGGTGACATATTTCTATGCTCTAAAACTGACATGTTCCTCGAAGGATAAAACTGAGAGGCAATTTCTCTTAAGTTTTTTTCATATTAGGTTAGAAAAATAAGCTTGGCATAAGTCACTAGGCTGATTGATGAAAACTATTAAGGAAGGAATGTTTGAAAAAGTGCGCTTAAATAGACATAACTGCAAAAGAGGTTGAATTCAGTTCCCCGTGGTTTGCCAGCCAGTTGTGTTTACAGGCTTGTTTTCCTGCACCGTCGTCTTTTTAAGTTTCCAGTTGGCCAACAGCGCCACCCCGGGGTACAAGTTCACATCAACTTCCTTTTCTAGTCTGCATCAATCCTCACTTGTAAATTGGGTTGTCTTGTTTTAGTTTTAACATGGTCTGAAATTGCCAACTCCACCATTCTTGGCAGTTAAATTTGTAATGTAGTCATCATTCATTGATTGTTCTTCTGCCTTCTGAAATCTAAGACTAAATTTAAAGCTTGTTCACATATGGTATTGCTAAGATACGGTGTGTGCTCTCTTGAGTAAACAGTCTCATTCTTACCCTTCTTTCACACCTCATGTAATGTTGCTTGTATCTCTCAAGACTGGGAAATAGAATAGTTGTTTCATTCACTTTGATGGCAAGCACAGCTCTAAAGAGAAGTTTACTTGTTGGCCATGACCATGCATTTCTGCTTCTGTCTGTTGCATCTCTCTTCACTTTATCAGATTAACTATGAAGAATCTTGAAAGTCACAGGAGCGTAATCTTTACTTACTTAGGATGGAAGAAATAAATCTTGCCTCAGCTCTGACAGCGAAACTCTTCTATTCAGGAAACGTTCACTGTTCAGGAAAAGCACACTTCTGTGCTTTTTTTTTTTTTTTTTTTTTGGTTTTTTTACCTTAAAAAAACCTTAAAGGAAACGTTCACTGTTCAGGAAAAGCACACTTCTGTGCTTTTTTTTTTTTTTTTTTTTTAGGTTGTGTCACATAACAAAGACCTAAGTTCTTTATTAGATTTGTTTGCTGAAATTTCTGCCTCTTACACTGACTAGCATTTACTTTTGTGTGCCTTCTGTACCCCTTTCCATCTACCTTTTGAAACTTAAGACTCTGAGGAGTCCTCTGGTGTTGGTTGCCTAGTAAAACAGAGCTCTAGCCCGTGCCCAGGCTTTTCACAAGTTAACATTGAGTTGTTGGTAACTGAACTCTCATATTTAATTGTGGAATGTGAACTCCTAGTCTTAGGTTCTGAATTTAGGAGCATTTTCACATCTTTGTGAAGTAATTCTATGTTGATGCTTTATAATTAATATGCCAATCTTTCCTACTCCTCCTTCTGGGGTAAAGAGGATTTCTTCTTTTTCCACCCTGAGTGCTGTTCCGTGATATAAAAGCCTGTTCTTTCATGTTATTTTGCTAGTTTGGAATCTTCTGATCTGACTTAAACTGTTAAGTGGCAAAACCCAAGGAGGCATTCCTAACGTCTGTTCTTCAACTACCTGCAACTGTCTCATCTTCAGCCACAGCTTGGTTAGTTATCTAATGACCATGTTACTGCTTTTCAGTTAAGCTTGTGGTTTTGATCGTAGGTATTATTGCTAATGCGTGTCTGGAATGAGAGTGTACAGTTCTATAAAACAATAATAATGAGTAGAAGATGTGATTTGGGTTTAGGAATTATGCAAAATATTCTGAAGACTTAAGGAAAAGAAATGAACAGAGATAATGTCCTAATGATGATGTTCCTAGGAAAGTCAGTTTTAAAGTATATTCTAGCAACATAAGCTAGTTTGTCAACTGAAGAATCCAGGGAGGTGTGGGTATTATATTAGAGATAACAGTAATATTTTCTTCTTTTGATAACTTAAGTGGGATTACAGCCTTTGATCTACTTTGCTGAAGGAAAGGAGGAACAAGAGACTGATTAGCCTCCAAAGTAACTGTATAGGCTTGATTACTTTTTTTACTTTTCCTTAGGAAAACAAATGCAGTGTAAAGCTGATGAATTAGGATAAAACTTGTCACATCCTTGGATTTTGTTACTGTCCAAGATGATCACAGAACTGCAGAAGATCAGTCATGAAGACATTAACTTCCATTTTAAGTTGCACAGTTATTAATACATGCTAAGCACTGAGACTCTCCGCAAGGTTATACTTTACAAAGCACCTCAACAGAGCCTTGCCATTCCAATTCCATTCTTTGGCGTTCTTGCCATGCCAAAGAATGATAATCGGAATAATAATTACTTTTTTCCAAGCCGTATTTCAAGCAGAGGTTTTGTCCACAAAACCACAAACAACTCTGTATTAATTCGCTGTTCCACTATGGGAAAAGGTGCTTAAATATTGTAAACAGAATGTTTAAGACTGCAGTATTTCTGTGCTCTATGAATTGTCGTGGCAGTAGCCCACAGTGTAGCTCTTGGAGGACAGTTTAAAAGAATGCTCTGAAATAGTGATAGTGTCATCTGCATTCTGTGCTTGTATGTACCGGGGGAGCTTTTGGTACTGGTTTTCTGGTACCTACTTGCTATAGCTTTGAGTGATGTGCTGGTGCCTGGGAATCTGTGCTGTGGTGTAAAAAGTAATATGAAACTGGCTTCAGCGTTGTTTGCTTTTATGTTGTCTACTGACTCTTGTCCCTCTGTTCTTGTTTGTTCTTCTACTTTCTCACCTGCAGTTGCTAAACCGTATTTCTCTTCTGAAAAGTCTTAGGTGTTCTGTTTGTGATCCTCACCCAAGCTGATTGTGATATATTTTCCTGTTGCCTGCTGCTGAGCTAATTGTTGCCTAGCATAGAGCGCTGTCATTACAGTGCCTGAGATGTGTATGTGTTCCTTCATCTGGACATACCTAAAAAATGACAATTAAAAGAAGTAGGTTTCATAATGTATTTGCCTCATCACATTGATTGTGATGTTAATTGTGAAACGAAGAAATACTGTGCCATGTTGAAGAAAGCAATGTGTCCTTTAAATTTTAGCTGCAGTTGGTTATTTTTATGTAAAACAAGTAAGAAATTGTGAGTAACATTTAAAAGAGACTAACAGCTTTGATAAGTATAGAACAATATTTAACATTGAGGTGGATTCCGCAGTCATGCTTTTTTGTCTATTGTCTCTTCACAAGACTTTTCTGATTGAATGTTCCTTACTGAAGGTTTCCTGCCTTCTCTTTCAGGCTTCTCAGTTTGTGTGTCCCATGCCAAAGTCAGTGTTACATTTATTGCTGTGTTGACTAGGTTTGGCATCTAGTTTATAAAGAAAGAGAGAATGCAGAATCAGAAAATGTATTGTGGGTTTGGTGTTTTTTTTTTTTTTTTATCATTCTTTTGCAGTGAGGATCTCAGGCGTTGGTTTCTCCAACAAGAAATGGATCTCTTGCGATATCGTTTCAATGAGCTAACTGAAGGTTTAAGACAGAAATTCCTGGAACATGTTAACTTATCATTTGAAGCTGTAAGTATGTTACTTCCAGTATTTGTGTTATGTTGCATGTTCTTGTTGTTTTTTAAATTCCTGTTAAGATAGTTTTAGTACTTTTGTTTAAAAAAAGTGCAACTATGGCTTTAAAAAAGCAACCACAAAGAACTTCTCAACTTGTAGAATAGTGTACGTGCCACAGAAATGAGGGTTAAGTGATGTAATTTTGTGCTTCAACAAGAGAAGCTCAGTCTGCTTCAGTCAACTAACACTTAACTGAAAAAATGCATAATTACAAAGGTAAGTGAACAAGGTTTACAAGAGCTGATCAGAGGTATTTCTGAATCAAGATTCTAGATGGGTTAGATCTAGTCTATGTTCTTCAGAGACGGCATTTGTATGTCTCATCTGTGCATCAGGGCAAATAGCATTCAGGTCAGAACTACCTTGCTTTCTTCTACGTGTAAGCGATGAGTTGCGTGATAATTCACCTTAAAGGTTTCAGTAAAAAGAAAGCGATGGCTGCATTTGATTCTAACCTGAAGTCTGTGTGTGCGACCCATTCTCATCCCATCACTGACTTCTGTTGGAAAGCAGTTTTGGTCAATGTATGTCTTTATTTGTAAACTGTGCTCTCTGCTCTTTGCAGTCTAGTAACTACTTTTAAGATGTTGCTTTCTTGCTATAGTAACCAAAGCCAACCATGGTGATCCGGGGGCTTTGTACATCATACTATTTCATGAATATTGACATCTGGAAAACTACATGATAATTAAAAAGACATGCATTCAAGGAATTCTTAAGGTAGCTGTTGAGGACATAATTAAAATTTAGTAATAAAAGTACAAAAATCCTGTATGGATTGCTCAAGAATGTAACTTATTGTGTAATTGCCACTGTGGGTTAAAAATAATAAGCTTCTACTTGGCAAGTATATTTTTGACACATAGCTCTGTATTTGTGCATGCTAAAAATCACAGCGATTTGCTTATTTGTGCATATTATGTGAGTTAACATCTGGAGTTACAGATGTGTATCATGTAACCAAGACTATGATTTAGTTTTTAAAAAGATACAGTAGTTAAAAATTGCCTACTGTGGTGAAGGGTTTATATATAATTTTAAACGAAATGCTGTACAGTTAAATAACAGCATTATTGTTACATTGACTGTGTATACATATGCACATATGTATAAATGATACTCTCTTCATTTAATAGGCCTTTTGATTTTGGCCCATTAAGTATATGCTTTGGAGAATGTAGAAAGTAAGTTGTGTCCAAATTCAGAGTAAACTTCAATTAACAAAAATTAATGCACAATCATCACTCTGCTGAAGAGTACTGCTTAATTAGAAGAACTTAGATATTCTAAAATAGGTGAGTGACATACATTATGTGTTGCTGGATTGAAAGATCTGACATCACCGTATGTCGATGATGAAAGATGACTTGTTCAGTGTTGATAATGCATTTGTCTAGCTAAACAGTAGCTGTTTGAAATGTTTTTCTTTGGTTCAAGAGACCTTTCAGTGAACAGTGTGTTTGTGGAGCTGTATTTCTGTTGCTCATTTCCCACTCTCATGTTGTCCTGTCATCACAGTTCCAGCATTCAGGCTTGTGAAAATAAATTGTTTGCAGGTTGCTGGAAACAGCTAGAACTATGGCTCGGTGCTGTGCTATTGAATATGCCTTCAATAGTTCCAAATGATAAGAAGGTATTACTTTCTTATGCCTGTTGAGGCAACAAAGCATCATTTCATTGCAAATATACTTTCCTGCTTCTACTTCCCCCCCCCCTTCTAATTCCAGTGGAAATTTAAGCAAAACTTATCCTTGCTTGTGCTGTTGTGTATAAAACATTTGAATATTACTAAGGAATTCCATATGTATTATCTGAAACAGATCTAAACTCTATGGTGCTGTGTAGGAGGCACTGAGAAGTAAGTCCACTGTAAAAGCAATATTCTTTTTCTCAATGTTTTATTTGTAAAAGTCTTTAAGAAGGAAATGAAGATGAACTATCCTTTTCATGCTTCTTAGAATTGACAATATTTTCATGCCTTATTGGGAATGAAAATAACAAGATGGAAATAAAATTTTGTCCACCTGTTGGAAAAGGGAATGACCTTTAGGAAAAGGAATTAAGTTCTGATGTTACGTTTCAGTTTTGTATGATAAATGGGTACAAATTCTACTACGGAATTTTAATTGCTTAAGATACCCTAAGAAAGTTACTTAAATTTATCAAAGAGAAGAGAGGCACTTTGCATATTCTAGGTTCTGCATTTCTGATTTGTAATCTGAGGCTGGAGCTGATGAGGTTCAGACCTTGGTGTAGTCTGGTATAGCTGTATCTTCAGTTAACAGTTCTAAGAACTACTATAAGAAGCAATTCTCAGTGTCTGGTAAAAGAACTGATCAGCTTTTTTGTGGGAAGGAGGCATATAGTGAATTGTCTTACACAGTCACAGTTATCTTAATTTACAGCACCAACAAAGTGAACCTAGCATTCACCTTTCCTTTTCATGTTTGCTAACGTGCATGAGAAGGTGAGATGTGTATTCATACAATTTTTTGCAGGGGTTTTGCACACTAATTCCTGAGATTTGGAGATTATGGGTTGAGAATTATTGCTTTATAGAATCAAGAAGTCTTCAGTCCCACTCGGATAATCCTTAAGCGGCTGCTGAGATCTTCTTTGAAGTCTTTGGTGCCAAAGATCTTATTTAGCAACTTTTTGGAAAGAATGAAGTTGTTAACAACTAGAAGGAAAAAATGTCAGACTCTGATTATTTTTTTACATGACAGTTGGCTGCAGAGAGGTTTCTGATCTCATGATTAAAGAGAATTTTAATTGAAGAGCAAGTGCTTTCTGAAACTAAAAATAGAAATGAAATTTAATGAAAATGAATGTTTTAGTTTTTATAATAGGATTTCTTAAGTCCTGTAACTGACATATGTTGCTGATGGGAAAGGGTTTATAAAATAAGTAGATACTTGCTCTGAGGAGTTTTACCTGATTTTAAAGATGCCCTTTACTTGCAAAAGGAAAGCTATGAACTGTTGAAAGTACTCAAAGATGAGGACTTCAGTATAATGAATTTGTGTTCGAACATACATAGAATTATCATCATTCAAAATTTTTACGACATTTGAAAAATAAGCTTCTCTACATGTATAAATCATGGAAATTTGAAGCTTAGGTAAGTTCTTCCTCAAACTGTTTTTTAGAAAGATGTCACTGGATTAAGTTAGTCCGTCCTTATTTCTGTGAGAAGCCTGTCAAACCTGGGCTTTCTGGAAAAGAAAGGAAGTTTGCTCTGAGTTTGTATTTGAGACACAGGTTTTGCATTACTAACAGGTAGATTGCATTTTAATCGCTTGTAGAAAATGGCTTTGCCCAACCTGTCTTCTGGCAAGTGTGGAGAATGCTTGGACTGGTGCTGCTCAGACTCCTAGAACATTGGTTTGGTGCTCAAAATTTTGCAGTACTCTAAAATATTAGTGTTTATATTATTCTGCCCATTTATGCCAGCATGGGCAAGAGGTAGAGTGTGTGGTATTGAATAAAATGTCAAGAAAGGAAGAGACTAGAAGGAAAGCAAGAGTAAAAGTGGGACAGCAGGA
>NW_010387850.1:14423-40373 GCF_000710305.1 Buceros rhinoceros silvestris | reverse complement strand
CAGGAATGATGGGCCTTACTCTCTTTTTTTTCCTTTTGTTGTGGTGGTGCGCTGTTAATTGTAACTGTATCATAATGTGGAATGACAGCCTTGTGAATGTGAGGGTTTCTCTTATTGCAACTTCTGTCCACTGTTAATTATTTACACTTTTATTTTAAATTCTGATGTAGATGTTTGTGACTTACTGAGATTGAGACCCTGCTGGAGCCTTTGACAACTGATGTTCTTCCAGTTAGTTGTAAGGGGTGGTGAGAGAAAAAGTTACAGCATGGACATGTTAGGTTGGATAAGAAGAGGTTGTCATGTCACTGGTGGCAAGAGCTGAGGTTGTGCCCAAGTTTAGAGTCTGATGAGGATTGCTTGAAATTTTTCCTGTTGTTACATCTCAGTTTGAAAAACTTAATGGTCTCAACCTTTGAGGGGTTGTTTTCAACATCTCATTAATAACTTGCTTCAGCTTTTGCTTTTTGGCCAGAATTTGGGACAGTAGGGAAGCTATTTCTTTTTCCCTTTTGGTTAAAGCATTCTGCGTAGTGTAGTGAGTCTCAGGCTCTCAGTGAGAACACTAAACCTCAACTTTTTTTGGGGGTGGGGGGAAGGTGTTTTAACGAAGTGCTGTTTCACCTGCAGATAGTCCAAAAATAATGCAGACTGATGTACTTTGCAGTATCTGAGATTACTTGTCTTAACTAGTTTGTTTCCATCATTTATTTTCTAATTTACTTTCTAAAGAGCTTTAATGCTGTTGGTATTGCATTAGAAAAAAATTCGTTAATATCTGTGCTGTTCAGACACTTAAACTTTTTTAGATATCTTTAAAAAAATTTAAAGAGATTCAATTTTATTATGATTAATTGTTTTTATTTAAATATGATTTCTATCTTAACAGTCATTTACACACCTTTCATGAATAACTTCCCTCTCAAAATTATTGTATTAAGAACTTAATTCAAAATTTAGTCTAGGCTTTCTCTCAGATAAGTTGTGGTTGAGCCATGGTGTTAGAGGTGATGTTTACAATATAGCCTCCTTTTCAGTACATAGAAAGGCATTGAAGAAATGTAGCTTTTGAACTTTACCTTTGACAATAGTTAGGGGGCAAACAGAAATGCTTTTATATACCACACACTCTGACTTGCTCTTTGATACGTAATTTGGCAGCAGTCACTTCCATGTGTTTTCGTAGGAGAGGTTAGGCTTGGCTGGGGAGCAGCATTTGTTACATGATACTTTTACAATAGTAACTTCTAGGAAATAGTGTTTTGATAAAATACTATTACTAGCTCATATAAAATGTAGTTTTCTTAGAGCAGAGTCATCCAATTGATAGCCGATTGTGGGATATTTCTCTTGATGTTACCAGGTCCCTGGAAAAATGGGTATTTGTACAGCATTTGCTTTGTGTTAGTTAAGACCCTCCTGTCTTGCAAAAAGTACCTAGTTTTTTTGTTCACCTTAGAGCATTGACTTAAAGGAACATTTGTTAAACGTTCTATTCAGTAATCCTGCAGTTCTGTTGTTCAGTAAAGCTTACTTTTATTCTTATTTGATACTTCAATTTCTGACCTCAGTCTATAATCTTGTCAGTCTTGACTTTATAGGTAATACTTCATAGATGACTCGCTGTCAGGTGTCCAGCAATTTCTGGGGAACTGCTTGAGGGAGAGAAGCCTGGAAGTCTGGTTAATACTCTTGCTTCAAAACTAAGTTTAACGTTTTTTTTGTTACAAAAACCACCACACATGGATCTGTGACTCGCTCCTTTTTCACCTGGTCGTACATGTTCATGTTATTTTAGTGCCATATGGTTTGTCAACCTTTGAATATGTTCAGATGTGAGAGTTTCCTGCTTTTGGTGTTTCTAAGTCCTGAGAGGAGGGAGGAGTTGCATTGCCTTACTTGACACTTCAGTATGGGGCATTCAATATGAGAAAAAGATTCTGCTCTGTAATTGTTTCTTTTTTTTCTTTTTTAAGCACACAAGAAGTACTAATCTGTTCCCTAATCTGTTTCTAGAGCTTGCTTGTTTTTAATCTATACCACGAGTATTTTCCCCTTATGTGTTTAGCGGTTTTCTGTCACAGGAACAGGAGAATCATGGAATAGTTCTGAAAGTATTTCAGAATGTTTTCAGTCTATTCTTGACTTTGTCAAGAAACTGAAGTTTTTTATATATGGCATGTAATTTTCAGTTTTCAAGGCACATTAAATAGTCTGTGTGTAAACTCAGTCACCTAGGGAACGCAGGAAATTCTTAAGCAGCGCTCAAGAGGTGTAAATGCTGACATTTAAGGTGACAGAGCCCATCAAAGAGAATAGGCAAACACAGGTGTGCAGTTGATTTACATTAATGTAGGAGATTAAAGCATTAAAATCTTACTATAATGAGTAATTACAGCAATGATACCTGACAGTTTCTGGCAGTAAAAGGCACTAATACAGATTTTTAAGATTATTAAAGGGAAATATAGTGACTATTTAAAATATTATAGTCATTGAAGAAAACATTTTAATTTCAAAGTAATTTCTTCATATATGAAGGAATTATGTAATGTAAATGGCTTTACAGGTAAGTGACACTTGGGCTTTAACTAGAAGGTTGTTTTTCTTTCTTGCCACAAGCCATGGGCATCTGATGTTTTCCTTTAAGTTAAGAGTGCCTTATTTTATTTCTGTCAGATTGACACAAGGCATGTTTGGAGTCGGTTGACCTTATGCCCAAGCTCTGTTTTGTCATGTAATTTTATCACTGAGGTTGTTTGTCTATGTGGTTTTCCACATGGCCTGCTACATGTGCCCCCCCTCATTCGTCCCCGAGTTCCTCCCCCAAGCTTTTCACTTGTCCTTTTCCCTTTTTTCTCGTAGCTGGTTGTGCACGCCCATATCAGCAGCCTTTGAGAAATGGCCATGCTTAAACACTTTTTTGTTATAATAGTGTGAGATAAATCCTAGTTTGTTGATTTGATGCTCTGATAGCCTTTTTGACATAATCAGAATGTTTATGGAAGTTGCCCCAAGCTGTTACTGAAATCATCTGTAAGTTTGAAAAAAACTGCAAGATACCTGAGTCGTTGGGATTCCTAGAAATTCCTGAGTTAAGGTGGTGAGCTCCCTATTGTTCACATACTTGGTTTTACAGGACCAAACACGGGGGCAGTAATTAATCATGAAGATAATGATAACCTAGAGCCATTAAAATAGAGTAAATTTATTCTTTCCTTCACTCTGTATGCTGCTTATCTTTTTTTCGTGCCCTTCAAGGCTGTGTCTATGTATGTCAGATTGCACAGTAACTCTGAGATCTTAGGCTGGATTTTTGCATGCTTCTGAATTATAAATAGGTACCTCTAATACATTCTGCTTCTTTCAGCACTTGTTTTAAGATATTTTGGAAAAGTGATGAGAGTATTCTCTTTAGAGTTTTATTTTCATTTTTTTTTCCTTCTAATAGATGCCAACTTGTGCTTTATACCATTAAAGGAGAAATTGAGTCAAAAGTTATTTCATCATACTAGTCATCTTAGCTTTGCTGAGTAGTTAGAACTAGAGTCCCCTGGATTGACAGCTAACGTGCCAGTTACTGTAAATTAGATTTTGGAATAATGTTTCCTGAAAAGTAAATTACTAGCAGAATTTAAAATTATCTTTTCATTCCTTGTGAATTTAACTTACATGTTAATGGCTGTAATTTCCTTCTTTCTATGAATTTGACTTTTTCCTCAGCTGTTGCTCAATCCTTCTTTTCTATAAAACGACAACAAACAGAGCTTTCCTCTTCATTGCCTTTTCATGGAACTTTTCGTATAGGAACTGTTACTGATCTAATTAATTTTCAGACAACTGTTGCATATTCTGGGACCTTTAACTTGTAATTCCTGGGATAGGTCTGCCATGCTCCTTTTGCTATTCTCTTCTGTTTCTCAAATCAGCCTAGTCCTCCTTCTCTTATCACAAAGTAATCCTCTGTAACTTAGCCATCTTGGTATCTTGCTTTCCTACTTCCTGTGTACAAATCTCAGCAGAAGCAATGACTCATTTTGCTCTTAAATTCTGGGTGGTTCTTCCACACCATAGTCTCCTTTAGTGAAACTGATAACGCGCTTAAGCTCTTTGTAATCTTTCTTTTCATGGGATTTAAATTTTGAAGAAAATAAAACAATTCACTGTCTGTCTTCAAGTAATGAGCTCTCCTGCCAGTATTGTATTCGGTACTTCATCACTAAATTTCCCACGTGTAGCGTTTTTAATGTTTCCTTTTTCTTTGTCCTAATTACAACTTCAAGTCCTTCCGGTGTTTCTCAGCTACAGGTTTTTCTTCCTCTACTGAAACTACTTTCTAGTCTATTCAATCATGCTTCTTCTCTCTTGTCGTGCATGGCTTTGAATATTTTGATTATTTTAACTTACCATTTCTGTGTTCCATTTCTGTGGTGAGGGCAGTAGGATTCAGTTCTTCAATTCTTCTTCTTTTTCATAAGTGTGTGGTATCGCTGTTACTATTGTCTCAAACCTTACCTAATAGCTAAAACTACTTTTTTGCTACTAACCTTTTGTTTTCAATTAATTTTGTCTCTCCCCCTTTCTCTTTTGAATGTTCTACCTTGTGTTTAGTGTAGCAAAGCTATACTTTTCCTTAGAACACCATTTACTTCTTGGCACTGGCAGAACTATCTCCTTTGAAGCCCTCAATCTGAGTTGCAGCCCCTTTTGTCTGCTTTGCATAATTTTAATTGTCCAAGACCTACCACTTGTTCTTAGGCATCAAATGAAAGATCTGTTCTATCAGAATCTGCAGCTGACGGTCTCTGTAGGTCAGGGATACGTTGTGCGTTGATTTGGAAGATCCAGTGAACTTATGTTTCCTTTCCACTTGGTTTTTCTGAAAACTTGCAATGAAACATGTTCATCTTAACCAGTCAGACTTTGTCTCTCTCTGGGGACTGTTTAAGGGTCTCTTCTGTTCGTGTGGACCAAAATGTTCTGTGGTTGCTTCCAAAATGCTATGTAGTACTTCTGTTTTTGCCTTTGACTCTTTCAATAGCCCTTTGAAGAAGACAGTTGTTTCATTTGCCTTGTGCATGAAAACTTCACAGCTTTGCTTGCAAAGTCCCTGGCATCTGTGTAACATGTCTCACAGTGGTGGTCATCATTCTGCTGCTTTACTTTCCTTATAATTTTTTTCCCTAATGTCAAACCTAACTTTGCCTTCCAGTAACATAAATCCATTTCTTCCTTTCTATCCACTAACTGAGAAAGGTGGTTTCTTTTTTCTTGTTGAATTTTCTTTCTTCCTCTTTGTATTTGCCTTCTACATATAAGATGGCTTTAATTATGCTTTCTTGCTGTTTGTTCTTTTAGCCTTTCTTTGCATATGGTGGTTTGTCATTTCTGTGGGTGTCCTTTGTAATTTTTCAGTGGGGCAACTTCTTTAAGTGCAGTGTCAGCTGGCCAGAATATTCCAGCTGAACCATTACAAATTCTAAGATGATATGGAGATTAAATTGTGTTCTTTGCATTCCCCCACCCCCTCAAGAGTATGACTCCCATGGGCATGGGGAGATTGCACAACTGCTTTTCTCAGTGCTCCTCATTAGTCAGCACTTCCTCTGCTTGTACAGAACTGGCTCAGTTGTAAAACTGTGAAGTGTCTCTGCCGAGATAAAAGCCTTCAATTTTAGATCAGATTCTCTTGCCTGATCCCATTCTCTAGAGCCTTTGCAGCCCCAGCCTTGTGGTATTTAAATATGTAATATGCTCCTATTTTAATATGCTGGTTAGGAATCAAAATGCTATACTTTAGTTTAAAATTAAATAATTGTGGAACTTCGCTTATTATGTCTTTCTGGTTTTGAGTTAAATTCTTCCATGCATGGCTTTTTCCAATTGGGTTTGTGCCCAGGTTATAGGAGATTCAGTGGAACCGTTTGCTCACTGTTTGGGTGACTCTAAGGGCTTTTGACACAATGTGACACTCGCATTTTTCCCCATCCCTGAGGTCTGTTGTGCTGTCATAAAGGCAGTGAGACTGGCTTAACACAATTTGTTTTCTTACAGATCCATGTGGGTTGTTACTTGCCTCCTGTGTTTTTTTCCAAAGTGCTTTGAGTTGTTACTGTACCTTTCTGGAAATTTAACTTGGTACAATGGAATATGGAGTAGAATTTAAAGTTTTATGCTAAATTTATTTTTCAGTAGTGTCCTGGTCATCACCTTGATGTTGATTGTTCTGGTTTCCTGTAGCCATTTCTTCATCTTATCTTCAGGCTTTTTATTGCAAGAAATAGGCATAGTTCCTCTTTGTTGCTTCTGGGAGAAATTAAAATTAATAGTTATTATCATGTCTTTATCTGTGGTATAAGGGTAATGTATAATTGAATTTAGATTTCCTGCAATGTTGCTGTTCAATGTTGTCTTTCTGCGGTGTGTGGAAGAAATAAACTTTGCAGTGTAGTGTATTTCTTCTTGAATACATCTTTCTGCTTCCTCTCCACAGAGCATAAAAAGACCTGTTTAAATTTTCTTAGAACTTCTTCACCTCTGGAAAGCCTCTTAGAAGTTATAAAAAAGTCATAATATTTTTTAAATTTCAAGTTAGATGCCTTATTTTTGGGTAACTGCCAGTTGTTGCAAAATTAAACATCTTATTTTTTAAAATGCTGTTATAAAGGACATTATTGCAATAAAATGCTTTGGATTATAGTAATGGGGAAGGAGCAGCAGATGGGAATAGTCAGTTGGGGGAGCTAATGCTCTGTAGTGCATCTCCCAGCATTTGAGAGGAAAGAATAAAAACTGCAAAATAAAATGAAGGAGCAAAATGCATTATTGTTAATTTTTTTCCACACTAGCTCTTTGATGTTGAGGTTGAAGTGCTTTTCTAGCAGCTTTACGCAGTAGAAATTAAACTTCTTTAATTTCCATTTTTATGATCAGAGCACTCCTATGAGAGACTTTCTGATATTGTTATGCTTTTTTCAAAAGCATTTATCTCAGTAGTGGGACATTTGTATAAATATTTGTAGTTTAGCTTCTTGGAAAAAAAATGTTTATGACTGCCTTTATTGGATACATAAGATCCTAAAGTCAGATTTGGATTAATGAGAATGAAACTAGTTTGTGTCCTTAGTAAGAACAGATACAGGTGAAAGAAAATACTCACTATCATGTATAGCCGCTAAAAGACCATGACTGTAATTATACATTTCGGTACTTCTGATTGGGTTTTCAGCTTTGCAATTCAGAGACATCAAATAATATTTTTTCCTTTCCCAAACAAGATGGGGAAGAATGCTTAAAAGTGGAAACTGTCTAGAGCCTATTTTTACAGTTGGAAACTTAGGCCAGGCTAAAACAGTTGAAGCAGGCTGCAGTTTGTGTTTGTGAAGGAAATGGTTCTGAATTTCATCTTAGTTCCTGCCTCCTGAATCTTACATTTGTCCCTTTGCTTGAAAACCAATGATGCTTATCTTACAGGTGACAGCAGAGGTCAGAAGTGATGCATGTCTAAGTGGGAGATAGCACCTTATTGCCAAAGTAAACTAAAAATTCGTGTTCTGGCACTTAGCTCCATGCTTAAAGTCATAATAGAAACAAAATTGTATGTGGAAAGGCTTAGGACTAGGTCTGGGTTTTTTGTTTTTTTTTTTTTTTTTTTAAATTCTAAGTTAATTAAATAAGACAGTGAAACATGTATACCATTAGCACTTTAAAAAACCTAGCAGATTACTCTCATCCTAAAGTACTTAATTTCAAAGGAAGTAATACATTGCTTGGTTTAATCATTCAAGTTTCAGAAGTTAGATTTAAGTGAAAGCAAGTGGTGGCTTTGCAGAATTGACTGTTCCTTTTAAAAAAATTGGGTTTTATTTCACATGAAGGAAATAAAGAATCCTTTTATATCTAGGTTTATGGCCACCTCTTGTAATAGACTGTAGTTATGTATTAGAGGAAGAAAATTCTAGGCAGGCATCTTTCCTCAGAACTATTAGCAGTGTGGGAATCCAGTTCAACCAGTGCGTAGTACTCTTCAGGCCGTTGTCCTGCAGTCTGAGGATCTGGTAGGCCAACTGGCAGGTCTGTTTGCAAAGCAGTGTCTTCGGCAAAGCAGCCTTATTTTGGGTTGCAGTCAGCAATATCTGGGTTGATTGCAAAGCAACCTGAGTATTCTGGTGAGCTAACATTTTACGGGATGGGTAGATGGGGTGAAGTTTGATGAAAACATCTGGGCTAAAATGAATTGTATTCTCTTACAGACTTTTAAATAAAGCTCAATTCACAGGAGAATATAAACACAGCCCTTAAATCTAAAAGGGGCAAGTGTTGGCTGGAAGGAGGGGAGAACATGCACTTGCCATTTTTTTGTGCACTGGAAGGATGAATAAGGAGGGGTCTTTATTTACTCTCCTCTAGTGGATCCTTGAACTATAATAATGACTTTATTATTATGCAGAAAGCTAGCATTTTGCTGCAGCAGTTCTAGTTGCGTGTATTTATTTGCACATATGGTGTTGGTGATGTTCTATAAAATTGTGAAATTAAGTAATAAATGTGATTGAAGAATATATAGCTGCTGGGGATGTCCCTTTTCACCTTCATAAAAATAATGAACAAGAGTTTGTAAATGATGCAAATTGCTAAATAAAGGTTTTAATTTGGTAGTCATCCCTGATTAGAAACAGATGCTGATTATCTGCAGAAGTCCAAATATAGAAGATAGGTTTTATTGCTTAAAATTGACTTGTGAAACTAGAGTAAAACTAAAACACAAACTGTATGGTTCCTTATGCCCCTTTTAGTGCACAAGAACATTATGAATCTTACTAAATAACTTTGTGCAGCTCATCATTTGAGTTAAACAGGACCTTTAGAGTCCACTGTAAGGTTGAATCCTTCTGGACTGGGTACTACATATGCCCTTTCTGGTTTGAAGTACATTCTCCTACTGCTTTGAAAAAGTTACGTGCTTTGAAATAAAAATCGCCAAAAAGGCTGCAATAAAAATGAAGCAATGAATAAAAACATTTTCCCTCTTTATCTAGCTGAAAGTAACCAGACAACATTTAGAATACAGTCTGGAACCTGAGGCAGATGTTCTGTTGTAAACCCTGGATTTCTAAAGTAATATGAAATGGAAGCTGTACCAGAAATGCGTTGGAGATAGGTAAGATCTCCAATGGAAAGTGGAGAATAGGTATCTTCTACACCGTGTTCTTCAGCTTCTGATAGAAGAGATGGGAAGGGTATCCACACTACTTGTGTGTTAATGTGCTCTAGCACTAGGTAGTTGACCAGGTCGCACTTGAATGCCAATTTATCCAATGGCTTGGAAATGGTGAAAGAATATCAACCTGATCCTTGTAGATCCTCAGATCGTAGCAATTGGTTGTTTTGGACTCCTGAAAGAAACATAGTATAGACAAGGAGAGTGGCATCATCGGGTATCCTCTCTTTTTCTGTAAATATTGTAGACATTCTTTTGGGGCATAAAGGAAGAGAAAATTGTGAAATCAGTGGGATTTTTTAAAAATGATATGGGTATGTTATTCAAGAAGAAAATAAGTTCTTTGAATAATCAAGATGTTAAGTTCTAGTGGTTGAGGTTAAGAATGCTTCTAAAATAAATTTATTCTTCACATAGCAGTGAATGCAGTAACTTTGGAAATTTTATACTGTTCCTTAGTACAGCAGCATAAAAGCTGATAGGATAGTTTGTGCAGGATGTAATTACACTGCAAGTAGAATTTACTAGCCGGTGTTTTGGTCGTAAGCTCCAAAAAATGGTCTGCAAGCACTGAAATGCTCTTCCCTGCATGTCCTGTCATTGAATCTAGAGAAACCTTTATTAAGAAATTGCCATAAAATTGAATCTGATGTTAGTGCTCTGATTCTGTAAATGGAAGAAAACCTGTTGCCTTATTTCTTATAAGGATCTTCTGTTAGCTTTTCAGTCATGCGTGACTCTACTATGTATGAGGTGATCTAGAGTAATCTGTAGTAATTGTTTTGTTCATTTTTCCTTGTTATGGATGTGGGGAAATGTCTGTTAGGAATGTAGGAAACTGGACCTGTGTCACTGAGTTTCTCTGTGATTATGGTAGCTGTGAATAAGAAAATCCATAGAATGTTCTTTCCATGCCCATTCCTGACTTGAAAAAAAAAAAAAGCCCAAACATTTCAGTTGATAGATAAGAATACAAAATAATTCCAAGTGCAGCCCTTTATATTTTTAGGGTTGCCAGTAACCTAAACTCGAGCTAACATAGGAAGTTTTAGTACTACAGAAAATACAATTTTCTTCTTAATTAATTTGTGCCTGTCCAAAATTGAATTGATGTCTCTTAAGCAACATCATCACATTTGTGAGCCTCTGGAATGATTTATTTAAGGCTCCTCATGCTTTTAATTGGTCAAACAGCTGGGAAGGATGTCTTTTCCTAACCAAGCTGGTATTCATTAGCTGGCTGCATACACTTTACATTTATATTCTTAAATTTAATGGTATCTAGGTTAATACTTTTGTATTCTAGCTTTGTTTGTGCTGTGATGTGTGTCAGTAGAGAATATTGACTAGGATACAGTAGTTTTGTCTGTTCCATACGTAAAATTGCAATGTAGCCGTTCAGTGTATTGAGGGTCTGACGCCACCCACCCCTTTTTGAGAAGGGTGATGTGCTGTTTGAGTACCAACTGCTCAGTGACTAAAAGCAAATTTTAAAAAGTTCACTTGCTAAGGACCCTGGTGGCAAGTGCGTGTAAATAGCTGAAGCTGTGTGGTGGAAAAGGAAAGGGCTTGTACGTTGAGTTGTTCTTCCCTACCGGGAGACTTAGAAACAGCAAGTGAAGTAGTTGCGCATGTATAATAGTATAATGCGTGCATGCATCTTTATCTCTTCATTAAAACAGAGCAGGGATATCAAATTTACTTTGAAGTTTTTGAACTGCCTCACTGCCAGTGTTTGTTTAACCAAGCCTTGCGTATTAAATTATTCATATTTTAATCTAAATTTATGTGTCTTTGTGTTTCCAGGACAACCCTCTGATTAAAAATCAATGAATAAACTGCACTTAGAAAGCAAGAAAAATACAAATAATGCAACTTGTCCCAAATCACTGATTCCTTTCCTCTCATGCCTTCCCTTTTTATGTCTTGATTTTTCTAAGTCTCAGAAACTTGGGATGAAGTGTTGAATTGTTTCAAGCTATGCTTTGTGGCCCACTCTCACTGAAAAGGGAAGATGCTTTTCCTGGTGTTATTGTTCTTTGCTTTGCAAAGCAAAGGCTGACTTGGTGCTAAGCAGTTTCAGTTTATTAAACTGGCAACAAAATGATGAGGGAAAACTAGTGAATTGTTTTCTGTGGGCTGAGTTGAATCAGTTCGGTGTGGAGGGTCAGATGAGCACCAGATGACTCAGGAGGCTTCTGTTGTTTTTGTTTTGTTTTTTAAGAAAACTTCTGCACTTTGCAGTGTTTCATCTGGTGAACATCATTGAGAGCTGTTGAAAGTTAAGCAGTTTGCTTATCTTTCCAATCTTGATTGGAAAAAAGCTGTATTTAATTTGGTTTGGTTTTTTTTAATAATTACTGTGTACATTACTGGAATATATTCTTGGTGCCATTGTAGAGATGAAATTATTAAATGTAGTATTATTAAATTATTATTAAGAAATTCTTAAACTACAGTGTTCTTATTACAATAAAAAAAAAAGCAAAGCAAAAGAAAAAAGCTTTTCCAGCTTCCATGAACCAAGAAAAATTGAGGTTCATGTTTCATGATGCTCTGTGTACAGAGGTACAGTCATGACTTCACTGAAAGCTTGAGTCTGAGTTTAGGCTCTATGTAGTTTCTTTTTATTGCGTTGCATCTTCAGTCAATTTTACATGATTTTCTGTGAAAAAGGTGAAATACTTAATGCCAATACAAGGTTATTTTTTAATGTTCCAGTCTTTAGGGGAATCAGGTTTTATTTTTAAATGCATTCTGGAGTCATCTCCCAGCTCTAGTTAGGGGCTTAGGGATATCCTTGTTTCTTCATTCTCTGTCTCCATTAGCTGAAAACACGAAGGCAGTGTGGATTTGGTGACAAGGCAAAGAGCAAAGTGTTTGTAGGGCTGCTGAAGGTTCGCCTAACTCGCGAGATACTTGAGGCTGTAAGAAGGAAATTATTTAACAGCTTTATAAATATTATTTAATTATGGTAAATATTGTTTCGCCATGATATTTGTGTTTGTTTAAAA
Organism: Buceros rhinoceros silvestris; assembly: GCF_000710305.1. Taxonomy (NCBI): domain Eukaryota; kingdom Metazoa; phylum Chordata; class Aves; order Bucerotiformes; family Bucerotidae; genus Buceros; species Buceros rhinoceros. The sequence continues at coordinate 28,139 of NW_010387850.1, read as the reverse complement.
AATACAATCTCTGATGAAACTGTGTTTTTGATAATGCTGTCCACAATCTTATACAAATCTTTAGTAACGGCTCATTCACGTATTTTATCTGGAGTTTTCACCAATCACTTTTACCCAATAGTGTTAAATTTTTGGCTAGCAAGATGCAAGAAAATCTATAATCACCGTGACTTTACATCTGTGCAAGATTGTTATAGTCAAATTACTAATAAAGGAGGATCTAGACAGCTTGTGAAGTTTGGAGTCTGTAATTATCTTATGTGTACATTAAAAGATATTAAACCCATTGAAATTAATCCTGAATAAAATGGTTTTTTAGAATGAAAAGGAATTATTTTCAGAAAACAAGCAAGAAATCACTCCTTGCCTTTCTCTATCTCATTCTCTCCCCAATATTGCAAGCCTGTATGTGAAACTGTCACTGGGCTATTTTAATGGCTTTCTGTAAAAAACCCTATCCTTGGCTTGGTTTGATTTTATTTATTTATTTATTTTTTAAAGTGAGATATCCTAACAGAAATAATGCAATCCTAACCACTATAGCTGTACAATATGCTGTACTGTTTTTATTTGAATACAGTCTCACTGACAGTTTGGAATGACGTGCTAGACTGAGCTCTGAGGTAGAAACCATAGAACTGTTGCATTTGAGAAATGGAAGTTACTATTCTGGAACTAAAATTAAAACTTTGATCTATACTAGATGAAAGGCAAGCTTGTATGCTGATGTGGTGACTTAGATTTATTTAACCCAGAAATATATAATTTGGAAGGAGTAGCAGGGTTTTGGTAGTACTGTGTGAAATTTGTCTATATTTCCAGGGTATCATGTTCAAAAGCATGAATCTTTCAAAGACTAACGAGAGAATGTTAGTGATAGTATTTTATAGGAAGTGTTTTCTCATATCGTTTAGACAAAGACATGTATTTGTTTTGACACAGCTCCTTTGTTAAAGAAAAATGGTTTCCTTCCAGGCTGTTTTTCCCTGAGGATTAGATTTTTTTTACATGCAGAAATATAATGCTATTTCCTCTGTCTTCAAAGTTACATCATTCTGCCTTGCTGGCAGCTTTATGATTACTTTTTAAAGCTGATTTTTCCAGAGAGATTACTACAGATTACATCGAGATGTGGACAGGGTAACCATAAGCCTTCTAAACATTGCTGCTTTGGTCATCTCATGGATCTATCAAATCACTTTCATGGAGGGGATTTGCTGAGCTACTACACCAAGTAATTAGGAGTCCTTCACTATCACTTCCAAGAAAAGTGTTTGGTTTTGTTTCATTTTCTCAGTTTTTCAACTGAGGAGAAGAAAAAAAAGTTTTGTTTAAATGCCCATTTAACTGCATAGAGGTGTTAGTCAACAATTTAGATATTCTGCTGCATTCAGAGAAGAAACAGAGCTGCTAGTGTGCATCCCTTTCCACAGAGAGGAAGGACCCTGAGCATCTTTTTTTATTTTGCGTTTGGAATCTGGGTATCTATTGGATTTCGTTTAGCCTTGGCTTGGTGCCTGACTGGTCTCTAAAAGCTGTCTTGACTGCAGCCTCTTATCACCTCTCCATAGGTACTGTAGCACATGTCCAGCTTAGGTAGAGCAGTGAGTGTCACACATGGTGTTATAGTGTGGTGACATCTGTGTCCATCTGTATTTTGGGAGGGTATTCTGTGTTCCTTAACATTTAATCCCTTTCAGTCAGGGACTACTTCCATTATACTTTATCAAGAACATAATGTGCAAATTTTAAAGACTGTTGTTGCATGTAGTTAAGTTACTAAGTATCATTGCTGGATTATCATCTGTTTTATCAGAGTGGATTATTTATGAATTATTTTAAAAAATTTATTACTTTTTCCAGGCTTCAAAGCCTGATCTTAATTTAAAGCAGAACAATTTGATTTAAATTTTTTTTATTAATAGTTGTTGGTTGAATAAAACCCCAAAATGATTTTTTGACTTGTAAAATCATTACAATATGCTAATTTTAAAATTCTTCTGTGTTTAATGCTTTATTAAGTAACCAGAAAGCATAATAGATGTATTTATATATATGCAGTATTTAAGTTCTTATATTAGGAATGTAACATAGTCCATGATTTTTCAAGCTAGAAATTTTGGCTTAAGTACTCTTGAGTTGTTAAAATAGAGCATTGATGCATAATTTATGTATTTCTAGAACTGGATGAGCGCTATCATGTAGAGAACAATATGTATACCATTGTTCTTGTCCCTCAAAAAAAAAAAAAGATAAATCCATGAATATAAGACGATATGCCTTTTTTTTAAAGTCTGGATTTAAAAATGAACTAAAATTGATGTTTTTGTTAAAAATCTGACAAAGTTTCTAAAGTTCGTACTAATTGTTATTGAGTTATCATGCTTTGTTTTAGTGCATACAGTAAATCCAGGTATGAGTAGGGATTGTCACAAGTTGTATTTTGTAGAGGCTGACTTTTAAAAAGTGGGTTTTATAGTTCTTGTGTTAATGTTTAAAATCATATTTTGAAATAGGCATTACTGCTTCTCAAGGGAAGGTTATTTAACCTTTCAGAAGGAAGGTTATTTACTAATGTTTTTCTGGTTTCTGTTTAATAATTACTGATTTCTTGCTGAATATGCAATTCTTTTTCCCTTGCCAACTAAGGTGATGGTATATTTACAGATGAAGTAATCTTTTAGCTCATGTTAATTAAGAAAAGCTTGATTCTAAATTATTTCAGCAGTTTTAAAACAAGTTCTTGATTTTAGATTAGCGAAGACCTGAAAAATGAATTGGCAAGTGAGCTGTGTACATCAACCCCTGGTTTCAGCAAGGATAAAGTGAGAGAACAAATGTTTTATAAGGTAAGTAGAAATTGCTGAGTTCCACAGATTTGCATTCATACTCTTTTGGTAGCTAACAATCAATCCAAATATCTAAATTAACTAATGAGAGTTACTCTTTCTCATGTCAGTATAAGGGTAGAGAGAGGGAGCAGGAGAACGAAGGGAGCTTCAAACTGCTGTTAATGTCCTTTGTCCTCTTTTGCCATCCCTTGTCCTTTGCCACAGAAATTGTCATAAGTTTTAACATTTCCCAAACAGACTACTTCGTTTGCCTGGCTGTCAGACTATTCAGGATGGAGGCATTCTCTAATACCTGTGGCTGAAACTAGGTTTGGTCCGACGGTTTTAGTCTGACTTTCTTTTTGGCAAGAGAGCAAGTGGGGAGGAAGGAAGTATCGAATGTAGCCCACTGATTCTTCTTTGGAGTGAAGTTGACTGGATTCTGGATCTGTTTCCAAGACCTTTTGTACGTAGCTTACATAAATCAAATATTTAAAGATGGCCAATGTGTCAGAGTCTCAAGTGTCAAATCAGTAAGCGATGAAAGGTTGCATAATTGGGCTAAAAATCATAGATATAAACTTCAAAGTAGCTTATTTTGTGTTGTTGCATGACTTTCTGTAAGTAAATAGTATCTTTCCATTAAAATAATGAGCAGCTATTCCAAAGAAAACATTTAATTTCAAAGTCTTTCTGTTTTGCCTGGGTAGAGCTTAGTTAAAAGACAGAGAATGACTTAAAGCTTTGCTGGTCCATCTCCAGTCTTAGGGTTGTAAACATTGTTACTGCATTGTTTTGCTATTCCGCCATGTGGGTTTTTCTTCTTTCTCAGGTTGGACTTGCAGATGCTGTGGATCTGTTCAGAGCCAGAAGAGTGTTTATTAAAGATGGCTTTGCATATGTGCCACTTAAGGACATTGATGCGCTTGTTTTGAATAACTATAGAACAAAATTATCTAAAGCACTGGCGGTAAGTCTGGTAAAGTTCTCTTCCACATCCTACCAAGGGGAGTGAGCATATGACTCCGTGGTACTTAGTTGCCCTCTTTGGTTAAACCAGACACAGTTTGTTTTTTTTTTTTTTTTTTATTTTTTTTTTTTTTTACAGCTTTTGTTGCATTGTTTAGTGACACTCTTGGACACTTTTGTATTTTTAAATTCACCTGTTTCCATCTGGAGAATACCAGAAACCCTACCAAAACTGCTGGCGGCACTAAAAAAATTTCATTATGAGCTGAGAGTTCATTAATTTTAAATGTTATTTAGTATGTGATGTGCATGGTAAAGAAATTTCTGCTAGACAATTTTAAAACTGTTTCTCACATAGAGAGTAACATAACTTTTCATTCAAAATGAATGAAAAAACACACAACTGTTTTTTCTCTTTGTATCAATCTTTCCTTCCACAACAGTTTGCAATAGTGATCTGTGGTTTTTTTCTTTTCTTTTGCTGGTGAGAACTGAAATGAGGATGTCAGGCAAAAATAGTCTTCATTGTATAAATGTTTGGCTATCAAATCTAGTTAGGACACCTGTGGTAAATACTCTATGTGAATGTTCTTCCTTAGTAATTTGGTGATCAATTTAGGAATTGCTGGTTTTAAAATATTAGACTTTTAAGAGTTTAAAAGTTGGTGATCATGTGTAATGCACAGAATTTTAGTCCTAGAAAGTACAGCACTGGATAACATGCATGCAGTTTGGACTGCTTTTAAAAATGTTTTCAAGGCCTTATGTTGCTGAGTCACATTAATATCAAGGCTGACCGTGAGTGTTTAGTAAACAAACAGTGCAGAGTAAAAATGCATTCCTTTAAGAAGCTGCCAGTATGCGAATTTTCTAATTTATGTAATTTTGACTGTAAATGGAGCCTGTGGAATTACTTATGTGCAGTGAAAGTCATGATGCTCTACATTAACATTTCCGTTAGAACTCTTTACTACAACTGCAACTAGAGACGTCCTTATTTCAGTTGGTGCATACTATTCTTGCTGAAAGCTGCTAACACTTGTGTGGGATTTAAAAACAATGAAAGTATTCTGTAGAGATGTGGCTAAGTATGCAGGTTATCTGCATCTATTTAAAATACTTTTGAGAAACTTCACGGACTTCTGGGGTTTGCCTGTTGTGTGACTAGCTGAGGAAAAGTCTGCAAAACAGTGGGAACTGTAATGAGTAGGCTAGTTAACTTCTCAGTTTGAGGCTGAATCTGCAACTTTTTCTTATGAACATGCACTATTTTATACATAATTCGTTTAACCCAGCTTACTCTCTTAAAGCCAACAGCTGCTTCATAGTGAAGCAGTACTTTCTGTTATCCTCTGTAATCATGGTTTAGAAATGTTAACACTTTCATGAGCTTGGAAAACTATCTTCTATAGAGCTGCTATGTTTTAAGTTGTTGCAGTCTTTCAGGTTTGCATTAATGGAATACTGCATTAGTATTTCCAGTTTGCATTATTAGTATTAGTAATACGTAGGTTTTATTTATTAAAGTTCATTGTATTTTCGGAGTATGGAATAAAAGATTAGTGATGTCTCACCTATTCCAAGCCTCCTGAGTGAAGTTGTGAGATTTTGATTAGTAATTTAGTTTGAGAAACCACATTTAAAAAGCTGTTTCAGCTGATTTTAGCCAACATGGTGTTTTGCTGAGAGGTGCTAGGAATATTATTAAATTAAGTCTTTTGGAAATAAAGGCCAAAAATCCAGCATGATTTACAGTGGTCAATCTAATGCTATTCTGTTATACCAAACAGAGGCATAACTGGAGTGTGGCACTTGGTAGCTGAGTAGTTAGTGTAGTTTTCACTGGAACAATCAATTACATTTCAGTGGAACTATAAGGATATGCTTTTAAAGAAAGGATTGTACATAGGGAATCTTTCTAAAATCTGAAGATGGTAATGATTGCTGTTCCACAACATATAAATTACGATGATAATCTTTAATGATTTTCCTCAGCCATATCTGGAGTGAAGAGGCACAGTTCAGAAGTTTGTTTGTGAAAAGTAGTTGTTGAAATACTGTTTGTTCTAGGCCTAAGTTCTCCAAGTATAGCTGTTTTGGTAGAGCTTGGTAATGCTTCTGAGGCACATGGATGTTTATGTGTGCCTGCTGCAAAGAAGAAATCAATCAGGAGAAAAGTGCTGAATTTCAGACACTATGATAGCGTAGAGGTCTTTGTACAGAAGTTGTGCGTCATGGCCAGACTTCATTGAAGTAACGGAGCCTAAAACAGCATCACTGATTTGTCTCTTAATGAATGTATTTGATAACATTACCACTTTGGTAAGCATTACTTCTGTGCACTTTTGGGAGTATGTGTTAGTGCTTTTGCAGCATCTGCCTATTTGTGCTTTGTTCTCAGCATTTTCTAACGTGCAGTCCTTGTTTTATTAGAATTTAAGAACTAAAGATCTTAAAGGTGTGATATTCCAAATTAGGGTTGAAGGCTGTTTCTAAAGGAGGAGTTTGTATCTTCTCAGGATCGTAGAATTGGAATATATACTTGCAAATCCTAGGGGGAAGTTTGACTTTGGCCATTAGTTCTGGCTTTGACAGTCTGTTACAAGCTTCCAAGGGACAAAATACCCTGAGTACAAATAGTGGAATGATGATCTTTCAGGCACATAGTTTTGAGGAATCTTTTACAGCTCTGATTAGTGGTTCAATTCTTTAATGCTAGTTTTCCAGTGTAGGTTGTTTGTGTGGTATTACTTGTACAGTGATGCATGTTTTGCCTCTTGGAGGTTGTTTGGTGCTACCGGTTTTCAGAAGGAGTTGTTGCTACACAGGAATGATTTCATGGTGAAGACCTGCCCTGTCTTTTCCATGGTGCTCTGAAGCTGTTGCACTTTATGGAAGTGTGTTTGTGCTAAAGCTACTCTTCCTAGGTCACTAAAGCATTGAATAATTTGGATGGTCACCTAGCCTTGTTATGTTGCTTACTACATCGCAGGCTTGTGTCACTGCTGTCCTGCATGTTACAGGGTGATTCTAGCTGGGGTCATAAAGGAGAAGTATAACGAGAGTAAATCAATGTGTTGATACCGAGCTTTGAGAGAAGAGTAAATAATTCGTAGGACTGACTTTTAAAAAAAGTTTCACGTGGACCGTGGCACAAATTGAGTTTAGTCAGAGTTATGCTTTAAGCACTTACTAGTCAAGCCCATGAACCAGTCATGTTTTGTTTAATACTTTAAAAATACATTTGACATTGAGCATGGCTGTTCCTGGAGCCTTAATAATGGGGCGAGTTAATACTATTCAAACCTTCTTGATAATTGCAAATGCAGCTGAAGAAGTTGATGTTATGTGCAAAATCAATATTGCAAGAATCTTTTTTCAGTATTCTGTATTCTAAGTTGCTCCAGGGGAGGTTTAGGCTGGGTATTAGGAAAAAATTCATTACAGAAAGGGTGGCAAAGCATTGGACCAGGCTGCTCAGGGAGGTGGTGGAGTCCCCATCCCTGGAAGTGTTTAAAAGATGTGTAGTTGTGGCACTGAGGGACATGGTTTAGGGACCCTGGCAGTGCAGGGTGAACGGTTGGACTCGATGATTTTAAAGATCCAACCAAAGTGATTCTGTGATTCTCTGATCCATTCAATAATAAATAATTCCCATGTTGTCATAAATGATGATTAAACTGTAGAAAGCATAAACATTGTCTGTAATTCATGTAAGTTGTAATATTAGCTCTACAATTGTTTTATAACTGAAAGTAAACTTTTATTAATTCAAATTGCATTATGTTTTATGTATGAATGTTTAACTGTGTTTACACTAAATGACAAACATTTCTGCAATAATGCTGTGCTACATTTTGGTAATTTCATTTATGGCCTCGTAGGCTGTAACTTTATTGGAAGTATTGGATGTCCCTTTTTGAGAATAGTTCTTTTAATTTTTGATTTCCTGAAATCCAAAGATTTCATCTTAGTGTCGTGGTTCAGACTTGCAGACCCATATCACAGCTGTGCTTTACTCAGTACTGTACAAAGGAGGATTGCTCCACAGAAATCCAGAAGAGGCTGCTGAATCATGGACTAGGATTTGCCTTTATCAGCCATGTCCTCAAATAATTGAGAAAATGACTTAATATTACGTTAGTACCATTTAGTACTTAGTCTGATACGAATATGCTTCCTGTGTGATTGATCAGAAAATCCTTTATATAAAGATTATGGTTTTAGGTAGAGCACATAAAATGCTCCTTTTATTACTAAAATAACATTGATGGTCTTGACTAAACCTGTGTACTGGGTGCAGGTGCCCAGGCACTGGAGGCTGCATGGGTGGCCTCTGAGGAGAGACTGGAACTACTGCATGCTGGACACAGCTGGTTCCAGCCATCTCCAGCTGGACACACTGCAGGGCACAGCTGAGTCTTACAGCCAAGATTGTGGCACCTCTGGAAAAATGGCTTTAAGAAAGGGCAAAAACAGCCAGCAGAGGGAAGAGGAGGGATCCAAAAGGAATAAGAAGCAGCAAAGCGAACAACAAGGCAAGAGGAACAACTCCATGATGCTGGACCACGTCTTCATTCTTCATGAGGACCCCACACTGGAGCAGGTAGAGAGTTCCTGAAGGAACCACAGCCTGTAGAAAGCTCACGCTGAAGCAAAATTTTTTTTCCTGAAGGACTTCAGCCCATGGGAGAGAGACCATGCCAGAGCAGGGGGAATATGCTAGTGTGCAGCAGTTGTGGAGAGGAGTTGTTATGGACCAACTATTGCTGCCCTTGCTCCTGTGCTGCTGAGGGTTGAAGGTGGAAGAATCTGAAGTGAAGTTCAGTTTGGGAGAGAGGGCAGGAAGGGAGTTGTTTTAATGGTCATCTCTGTTTCTCACTACCTCAGTCTATTGAATCTGTTTTGCCTGCAGTGGTGTTGTGATTTAAGCCCGCCCAGCTGGCACAAAGCACCATTCAACTCACTCCTAGCTCCCTCCTCCCACCTCTTGTGGGATGGGGAGGAGAAAATGCAACAGAAGGCTCAAGAGTTGAAACAAAGTACAGGGAGGACCCAGTCACCAATTACAGTCATGGGCAAAAGACAGACTCGACTTGGGGAAACAAAATCAATTTAATTTAAACAAAACCACCACTAATTCACAAATTGAATCAGAGTAGGACAGTGATAAATACAAGCAGATCTTAAATACACCTTCACCCCACTCCTCCCTTCTTCCTGGGCCCAGTCCTGCTACCTCCTTCTCCCCAGTGACGCAGGGAATGGGGGTTGTGGTCAGTCCTGTCTGTACTGTGTTGTTTCTGCTGCTTCTTTCTCTTCTCCTCAAGGGAAAACGGCTCACAGTCCTCTGCTATGGCAATGTGGCATCCCTCCCATGACACACAGTCCTCCACAAACTTCTCCAGCTAGTGTGGGTCCCTTCTGCAGGTTGTGGTTCACCCAGCGATGCACCGCTCCCGCATGGGCTTCCCTTGAGTTGTGTTTGGAATTACCATTGATAAATACACTTACAGCAAAAATCAAGCTCGAGTTAGTAATTCCTAGGCTGGAGGTGCAAGTCTTACCAAAGAAGCTTGAAGAGGAAGATAGAGGTCCAAGCCCATTAACCCATCCAGAGAGTTGGAATTCTCTTCCTCAGAAATACGGAATCTTTAGACCAATTTTATACCCATTGACAAGGTGGGTCTGGGACATGTTTTCTGTGCTAATTGGCTCCTAGCAGACTAGTGCTGCTATTAATTGGGGGGATGGGGGAGGGTGAGAAGGGAAGGAAGGCCAAGCCAACTCCTGCAACATATGTAGACTTCTCCAGTTTTCTTGGTACAGCCTCTGACAATTAGCTCTTGCCTCTGGCTTTGTTGATACAACTTCTGGCTATAAGACCTTCCCTGCATCCCAGCAGTCACACTAATTGGGCTGGGTCATAAAACTTCTAAATTGCGAGGGATTAAAATTTCCAACATCCATGCTGTGTCTTGGCCACGTAAAGGAAGTGCTCATCCTCCTGCTCCTGTTCATTGTCAGGAGCCTGCAATCCTGTCCAAGGCTGACACAAGACAAGCATGCTAATTGGCCCTCATTCCTCTTACATAGTAAGCTGGGCAGTTTTCTCACACTCTCCAAAACGATAAAAAAAAGCACCCAAACCAAAAATTCAGTTTGTTTATCGCAGAGGTGCTGATTGGCTCAGCCTTGGTCAGAGGCGGGTCTGACTTGGAGCTTCTCCAAGTTTCTTAGAGGAGACACACCAGTAGCCCCCTCCCCTGCTACCAAAACCCCACCAGGCATAAACCCAACGGAGCAGTAATTGGTGAGCAATCTCCCTTTCTTTATCATGACCCAACCTGTGAGCTTTCTCATCCTCTTTCCTCCCTCTCCTGTGAGGAGGGGAAGCGAGTGAGCAGCTGGGTGGGAGTTTGGCCCTCAGCTTGTGGTGAGTTAACTTTGTTTGTTTTTTTAATTTTGAGTCTCTAGGCTTGCAGATCTGCTGAGGTTGGATACTGGAGGAAAGGAAGTTCAGCACTCTGCTTCCACCTCTTGCAGTTGTGTTAGCTTCTCTGAAACTGCTCTTGGATAAGTTCCAGAGGTTGGGAAAATCCTGACTCTGACTGGGATACCTCTGTTAGTGTCAGGTGTTTGCATCAACGAAATTGAATTGTTTAGTTCACTCTTATCTTAAAGAATGTTACAGGTCAGAATCTGTTTTGTCCTAACATTTTAGTGCTCGTTGAACATTCCTTTTTAAAGCTGTAAGCGAATGCTGAAGAATGTTTAACTGTTCCTGTGTAGCATGAGTGCTTTTATTTTGAGTTTGAAGACTTTATTTTACAAAGACTTGTAATTATCAATGAGAGCATAACTGAACTTCCCATTCATGTTCTCAAGGTGGTTTTTCAGTAGGTTTGTCATACTTGTATTTAAAACCAGGCCCCCTTTAGCCTAGAGAGTGAGGTAATAACTTGGCTGGCCTCTGTACTATAACCCTACTGCAAAAAGTTGCTTTTGTGGAAATACTTTGTCAGAATGTATAGGATCTAACTATCTGCAAATTAAAATATTAACTGAAAATAGCAAAAACTGGTACCATAATAAATCAAGATTTTTAAAGTTAATATTATGTGTGCAGTCTTGACAGCACATAGATAGTGCTTCGTCTTAATTCCTACACATTTTTACTTTGCAGTATGATCTTGTGTAATCTGCTAAAATATCTACAACTCAGATTGTTGGGTTTTGAGGACTTAGCACAAAGGGAAGACCTTACTGCTGTTTTCTAATTTTTATGTATTTTTTTTATACCTTTCCCTATCTGGGATGTAATCTTCAAAACCTTTGGAAATGTGAATCAAATAAGTTGATTCTAGGATTAGTAATGTTTGTAAGGATTTGTCTTTTAAACATTAGTCAAATACGCTGTTTTGGTTGATTTATGCTCTATGTTCAAAGAATTGAACTGCTAATTTGGGAAAGGCATTCGTATACATGGCACCACCTGCAAAACATTTTCTTCCTAAAACACCTGTGTTTTTAAGCAGTGAAGCAGAAGGCTTTATATAGTGGCATTAATGTTGAGAAAGTATGATTGATGACAGTCTTGTCACTTGGAATTCATTTCAGGTGTTGTGTTCCCAGTGTTCAAGTAATTCACTGTAACATAAATGGATGATTTTTATAATATGCACATACAAAGTTAGTAAGGTAATAACTTTTGGCAGTGCAGGGTAAAATGTTATTGCAGTGACTTTGTCCTCTGAATCTCTCAGATAAAAGCTTGCCGTGGGGGTTTTGCAGAGAAGCAGCTGGTCTTCATTTCTGAAGAAAATATTGTAAGGTCGTTGTCTAATGCACAGGTCCACTGAATAAAATGGTGGTATTTTGAGCGGGAGAAGAGGAACCAAGGGAAGTAACTTAGTGTGTTTGTATGTGAGAGAGGACTTAAGTCTGCATGCAGAATGGTTGCCTGCAAGACACGGAAACTCGTTGGACTTTGCTTTGTGGACCTTCTTTTTGCCATGGCCCCTAATTGTCCCTTGGTTGGATATTTTTTTTTTAAATCTGTTCTTCAATGTTTTGTCCTCTGTACCAATTGAAGTATGTCTGTTTCTTCTAGAGACTACATAGATTGCTAGCATAAAGTAATTACAAATAATTTTAAGAGGCTAAATGAAATTTTACTATATTCAGTATTTCACTTTGTTTTTTGTATCTGCTTCTTGCATCTATTATGAAGTAGAAGATTTTTTTAAAGATTTTGTTAAGTATGAAATTTGCAGCATAAACAATGGCTGTGGTCTCTGCATGGTCCTGTTTGGTTTGATTTACGTGGAAATATTTGCATCTTCAAATCAACGTGGGTGTTTCATGATGGTAAAACTAACAAAGCAATGTGCATAATTTGAAGCCTATGGAAAGCCTGAGTAATTTTTGAGATACCCACCAAATTTCAGAAAAATGATTGGAATAGAATATATTAGCGGAAAGTACAATTTTATTTCTATGTTGTGTGATAGATGCAATAACCTGGAAATGCATCAGTTAATATAGAACTTGTTTAATGTCATGTGACAACAGTTTATTAACATGCTGGCAACAGTGATTTGAGAACGATGCACTATAGCCAGTAAGAACATATGTGGTTGGTAAGTAAACAGAAGTCTGTATTTCAGGATGGCAGCACTAGAAATCTGAGATTTGTCCTGATTATTTTCTTATGGCCTTAGGCAGTAGAGAAGTGGTAACTGCAGTAGCATCTGTCTGGAGTTGGTTTACACTGGAGTTAGTGGCAAAGTATTTCATCAGCTGTGTTCTCTCTTTTTCTTTGAGAAAACCAGTTAAGTTTCCCTGCCCCCCACTTTCTTCATTACGTGTTAGAGTGCCCACCTTGCATTTGCTTTTCAAAGTGATTATTTCCTTGCTTTGCTCCCTTGCTAAAAGCTGTTTTGAAACTGAAGGGGAGAGGAGCTTTTTGAAAACTTGGCAATGTAATCCTAAAAAAGTCTGTATGGCAGAAAAATCACAGTGCAAGAGTAAATGCACAGTTGTTCACCACGGTGATTTTTCATTATCTCCGTTGTCTGTAACCCTTGTTTTTCATGATTCTTGGTTAGATGTTAAATTCTGGCTAGCATATTGCACACTTTTATAAGCCTGCACTACAGACACCTAAAAAGTTGCACATTGTGTATAAATAACACATAATTTATAGCGTACCAAATGTGGGTGCTCATAGGGCTTGCCGTTGTGAGTAGTCACAATGAGATCAGTAGGTGGTGTAGCTGTTGAACGCAATGTGTACAGAGTGAGAGTCATATTAAGCATTCAGGAAATACCCGGAGTCATGCAAGCTACCAAATTTACTTTGGAATTTGTTTCGAGACCTAAATTTAGCTGTAATGTCTTAAGTTATGGTTACAGTTTGAATAAACAATCTGGATTAACAGCAAAAAAGGCTGTAAGAAATACGGAATGTAGAATAATAATAATAAGGTATGTTTTAAAATGTTTAATGCAAGTGTATGGAGCAGGCAAAAAGAAATGGTTTGAATCTCTACAAATTTTGATGGCAGCCTTTCCAAATACATGATTTTTATTTTTTTGGTGTGCGTTTCCCTGTGAAATATGGGGAGTGGCTATTCTTCTGAGTAAAGTTTTCTTTTTTTTTAAAGATGTTCTAGGCCAGCGAATGTACATTGCATATGTGCTGTTAATGTTTTTGCCATTCCTACAAATGATAAAGATCGTCTTACTGTAGGGGAGGGACTAAATCTTAAATCCTTTTTTCAATTAGAAGGAACAGTGAGAAATGAGTGTCAGTAGTTCAAAGTCAGACATGAAATAAATTGAACAACTGATAGTGGTATCGGATGACATTTGCTTGATTACTATATGGAGTCTTTCCGGGAGTTGGAGCACT
>NW_010387850.1:0-14336 GCF_000710305.1 Buceros rhinoceros silvestris | reverse complement strand
CAGGAAACATGAGAATAAAGTATGCATGAGTCTTATCTCAGAAATGCCTGTGCCAAGATGTGTTTAAAAGAAATTCTACTGTAAGACTAATTTAAACCCACTAATTTTAGTGGTTACACAACTCAAGTGTTTTGAATTCTTTTAAGAAAAACTGTAGCAATGTGCTTTTTGAAGTTACTGAATATCTATTTTTAAACTGTTTAAAATGTAGATGAAATGAGTAATTTTAGACATGCTAGTCACTGTTGCTTTGGCTGCATTCTGGGTGGTCTAATTTTCTGACCTTCCATTTTAGTGCAGTTTCTCAAAGGGAAGCTCATTTGTTAATGTATTTTTTCTGCAATTAATGGCTAATTTGCACATTTATGATAGAGAAGGACATTTTTTGTAGTTCTTGCAAATGAAGATAATCTGTCAGATTGTGTTTTCCTGGGACTAGGAAAGGAGTGTATGTTTCAGAGACAGTGTAGTTGAGCAGAATTTTTACGATAAAAACTCACCCTGGTGTCTTCTGGGCAGTCTGTACAGGCTCTCACTGAAAGCACTGGTGTGCTATCATCCTGAAGTACTAGAAACGTGATTTGATTAGACTGTAAATGTAGTGCTATGGTAGTTAAACTTGGCTCTAGTAGTATTAGGCCTGTTGGGGTACCCTGCCTGGCCCACTCCTGGCACAGAAGTACTGTAATATAGATGTTTTGTAGTAAAATGGATTCTGAAAGGTGATTTATTCAGCATCCAGGGTCACAGGAAAGTCTCCAGCTGTAAGTGAAATTTTCTAAAAGCTTGTATGTACTCTGTAGATTTTGGAAGGACACTGAATTAGCTGTTCAGTGTCTGAGTTGTAAAAAGCCAGAAAATAAGATGAAGTATCAGGGAAAAACAGAACAATGAAGATATACAGTTTCAATTTACATGTAGCTTGTGAAAGATCTATTTAGCTATGATTTTTTTGTGTGTATTTATGTAAACAAACTCCTTTTTATATAAATACTAGTATCTTCCTGTTTGTAATAATTGATGTTTAATTTAAATGATGTCTAGTCTTGAACAAATATAAGAATGCAAAGATTTTTTTATTATCATTTGTCCTGAGTTAAGCAAAATGACATGGTTTATTAATGACTACAGCCTTTGTTTATGTATGTACCTGTGAAAGAAATGGATTAAATTTTCATGTAGTGCTTAGAGCTTCTTGAGTAATAGAAAACACCATGAGTTTTCCCTGTGGTTTTCCTACTTGTGCTGCCGATATGAGGTGAAGGTTGTTCTGTACCAGCTTTGTTAATCCCAAAGGATTTGTATTTCTTTTTACTCCATCCTTTTGATGTATGGACAATAAAAATAAATAAAAAAATGTTCTACATCTGTCCTGAGACCCCCTCCACCCTCCCTTTAAAGCTGAACTGTGAATTAGAAGAATGTTGAAATCCTTCTTTAAAAAGTGGGAAGAATCCCACCTGTTGTCAAAGTGAATGAATAAAACTATTCATCGGTTCTTTTCCCCAATAGTAAGGCTTCAAAGGAATTTTTGGAAGAGTTAAGTCTCCCAGGCACTACTGAGGAACGCTCACCATGTAACACCCTTTGGTGACAGAAAGCAAATACCTGTTTCTCAATAAAAGTTGATATCTCTTATTGCACAAACAATTAAGTAATGTAAAAAGAGGATGTAGGCTAAAGAATAAGAGCTATGAATTAGTTAAAATTTAAAATCACTCTCTTATCTGTCACAAAGTAAACATTTTGCCTCGTAAGATAATTTAGTAAGTGGAATATCAAAGGCAAATTACACTATTTCTTTTAAGACATGCTTCTAGACTTTACTGAAATTGTTTCTCTAGATTGTTTTTACTGAACAAATTAAAATATTGGGGTTAATCTGCTTTTAAATTTGGTATGTTCTCTGACATTCCTGTTCAAGAAACAAAGGGCATTGGAGAGGAGATGTCTTGGTAGTTACTTTCTCCTTCCACCCTCATAGTACTAGCCAATTTGAGGGTAACCAGTTTTAAATAATAAGTCCAGTTGGACTTTTGATCTGAAGCTGTTTGGGGAGGAATAAAGAGGGGAGTGTTGTAGACCATCTGATGATAAGCATTTGCCTAAATGTAGGCTGGGGAGTATATTATCACTGCACATCCATGTGAAAAACCATTAGGTACTTCTATATGATTTTCTTATGGCATAGGATAATGCCGGTAGAGACAGTGATGAAAGCAAAGAGATGATTGAAGTAATAATTAGACAGGCAATAATAACAAATTCTTCCAGGCTGCATGCTTTTGAAACCAGCACTGTGTTAGATCTATGACTTCGGGGAATTTATTATGTTTCAAAGATAATGGTAGTTCTTATGAAGTCCACAGCCTAGTACCTGGCTTTTTAAAGATCTGGATTTTTTCATGAGTGGATGTGGGGATATCTCAATTCAGTTGATGCAAAGAAGAATACATCAGGTAGTGCATGAGCATAGACCTGTGCTCCACTGCCGAGGGATTGTCATGGAAGAATATGCTTGACATGGTTTGATTAACAGCGATTCAAGACTTATAGCTAATACCAGGCCAATCAAAAGGTTGAATTTTAGCAGCACTTAATGAAAAAGCAATTTAAGGATTAGCAAGTGATTTAGCAAAGTAAAACAGCGACTCGATTACAGATTTGAGAATGACAAGATTCATGCTAACTTACTACAAGGTACCTTAAATCAAAATATGTATATATGTGTAAACAGAAAACATACAGACACACGTACAGACAAACAGAAATCCTTGGATCCAGAGAACTATGCCCAGTATCATCAAAGTAAATGCATAAAACCAAACACCTAAGTAGGTAGAGAGGTGGGAGAAAGAGGCCGGCCTGTAGTCAAAACGTCTCTCTTCCGTTTTAGAGTAAATACTCACCATGCCTCAGCATTACTCAGCAGGTGATAGTTGAGTCTCAAGGAGGTGGTCTTTGCCTAGGTCTTGCTGGCAAAAGATCCTGAGAGGTGACCCAGCTCAGGGGAGATGCTGGATGCAGCCCACCATGATCCAGGAGAGCTCAAAGTGGGGATCTCGTTTTGGATTGTTATTTATAGGGTCTGAGACAATTGACTTTGTCAGGTGCTTTCCCATTTTGACATAACTTGAGTGATATAATGTTTTGGTTTGCGTGTGTCCAGAACTTGCTGGATTTTAATGTTCTGGTATTTTTGCATCAGTTGTGCATACCCAGAACTTGCTGGATCTCAGGGTGCTAGTAATCCTCTCTTTGGGCTGCAACCCAAGTACAAGACTACGAGATTGTAAGAAGGTCCATGATGATAAGGAGCGAGTAGAAGCTGAGTGTGTCAAAGCTCAGGTCCACTGCAGGAGGTGATTGTCTGCAGAGAATTAGGGGAGGCAGGAGCTCTTAATGCTCTGGTATGCTGCCTTTTGCAATTTGCATTTGACTTTTCCCGTAGATTGCTGAAGGACCCAGTTTGGGGTCATTACAATGAACCAAACAGCTTTTAACCCATCTAGTAGGTGACTGAACTATTAAGTTGAATGCTACATCAAAAGCCTTGTTAAAGCCAAGGCAGATAACATCAACTGCATATCACAGATCTCCTCGTTGAGTCTCAGAAGGAAGTCAGGTTAAAAATAAAATAATAATAAAAAAATTATTACTTTTAGTAAATCCATGCTGACTATTCCTGATGATCTTCTTCATTGTGTGCCCAGAAGTGCATTCCAAGAAGACCTGCTCTGTGACTTCCCCAGGGTCTGAAATGCAGCTGTGTGGCTCATTTCCCGGGAATCCTTATTGCTCTGTCAGAAGATGGGTGCAAGGCTTGCCTTCTGGTCATCAGGAGCCTTTCCTGATTGCAGTGGCGTTTTAGCAGTGATGGAGAGCAGGCTCATAATGTCACCTTGCTCAGCACCCTCAGGTACATTCCATTGGTTCCATGGACTTTCATAAGAGGAGATTTCTTGGTAGATCCCTTTTTCAGTCCTTTTTGACTACTTGCTAGTTCTTTGCTTCCTTGAATAATCTCTGTAAGGCGTAAAAGCCTGGAAAACTTTGTCAGTAAAGATGGGCAGAAAATGCAGAGGGTAGAATTGCTCTCTAACTTGCATTTGTATTAAATGATTGTCTCTTAATTTGTAGCAGTACTCTTTGAAGCTAAAGTACTTAAGATCTAATTAATTTCTATTTACTTTTGGAGAATTGAAAAGGAAATGTATAATATTCCTTTTTTTGTTTACTGTGACTCTTACTTTGCAAACATAAGTAAACTATGCAGCTTTAATATTACTTAGAAATAGTGCAGCAGTTATATTTTGACTGCATGAATCGGACTCAAACAAAAGTTTCCTATATCTGCAGGATTCAAAATGCAAAGTGTGGAAATTGAAAATTACCTTCAGCAAATTCTGTCAATTTTTAAATTAGCTTTTAAATTTTGCTGGGTGTTTTTTGTGTTTGAAGCCTTTATTAAGCTCTTTAGAATGAAGTCTATGAGAGCATTGTTTTCTGAGTTGGGCTTGAACTCAAGGAACCTTTTGCTTTCAGAAGAAAAAACCCAGACAAAATATGAAAAATTAAATGCTATGCGTGAAACTTCTGTGCAGGTTGCTGCAGCTCCACATCTTGTCTCATGCAGTCTAACTGGACATTTTGTCTGCTGAGTGTGGAGTTCAGAGCAACTTTATTGCTTTCATGTTTTATAAGCTGATTGTCTTTGTAATCTGCACTGGCAGTTATAGTTCTGGTCAGCCGAAAGTTAATGGGGTGAGGTTAGAGAGAAGATTCTGGCTTGCTTACAATCAACTGTCAATTTTTCTTAAGGTTCTTACCTGGTCCATGATACTTACAAGGTATGTGTCCAGATGCTTAATTGGCTCGAGAGGTTATAGCTGTGCCTTATGGCCTTGGCCATCAGAGGGCACAGGAAGAGTGCTGAATGAGGTAATGATGGGCAGTCAGGCAGCGTTTCTGTGTAGCAGTGGTATTACTTTAAGGAGGAAGTGAAGAACTGGGATCAAGTTCTTAATTCTAAAGAAAAATATGTTGTACTTGGTTTAATGCAGAATGTACGTAGATGAGGTTGATTTTATTCTCTTGGTATACATGAAATGCATTTCACTAAAGCATTTCAGTAATTTAGTTCTGTCATTAATTTTCCTGTATCTGTGCATATGAACTGATAAGCAAACATTAAGAAATTATCAACGTTTGAAAATTTTGATCATGTCTTAACAGTAGCCTCATGAATCTGCTTGCATATGTCGTTCATAGTTACTAGGTTTTTGTGTATTCGTGATGTGTAGCTCATTCTGTTTTTTTAATCTGGTGTAGCAGATATCGCAAAGTAATATTACGTTTTGTCCATGATGTTATGACTATACAGGTTAATCTTTAACTCATTAGACTTCATTGCATAAAGTTTAGCATCAGCTATAAGGTTTAGTGTCAACTAAACCAAGTATCTGACTGTAAATGAGCAATTACGTTATTCTTTTAATTACTGTTGAGACTGTTTAGCATTGATTTTTATGGGCAATTCCTGTTCTTGTTTTCTCTTCTTAGAGTCTTAGTTAATTATGTTCTTAATGTCATTGTATTCTTATTAAATGGGTAACTTCTTGTTCCTTATTCTAATAACCTACATGAAAAGCTTTGTATCATATTTAGAAAATCAGTGATTCTTTCTCTCAGAATATTTTTTTTACCAGCTAATGCTTATCTTGGAAAAATAACACTATTTGGACTTACCCATAGAATGGAAAACTGTTATTAATCAACTAGCTACTCAACTGGTTTGAAAACTCTGCTTCTATTTTTATGTCTTTTCTGTGATTATTACTTGGGCATTTTGCCTCAGCATCCTTTCAGGTTCCCTCAAGGTGTCTATAACCTGAAATGCTGCAGATGTATCATCATCAATGGACATCTGACTGTAAGAGTCATCCTGTGTTTAGAGGTTTTTTCTTGCCCTTGACGTGGTTATATTCATCATATACCTTACTATGACTAGTATTCTGCATAGCCTTTGAGTGGTGTGAGATCTGTTTGCTTTTTCCTGCAAATGTAGCTGGATTGATCTCTGCAGATACTATTTTACCAGTTGGATATTTAGAGGGATATTCTGCATTCGATGTTGTATGAACAGCACAGACTATTCTTGGTGCTCTGGAATCTAGTTACTGTTTGGAGTTTGACTACACAGTCTGGGTACTGTTTCCAGTCCCAGATTTTTACTCTTCTCAGCACAGCTGAGGTTTCTCACAGAAAAGACACGGTTCAGGTTTTAGCTAATATTACAAGGTTATGTCTAAAACCTTTCAAGGACAGAATGTAACATTCAGACCCCCAGTTTGGAGCTATTAACTTTTTTTTTACTGACTTCACCTCCACAGACCCTTCTCTTTAACCCATCATGGGGGAAGGAGGAAAGGATCTTACACGTAGAGTTTGCAAAAGGTCTTCAATTTAACTGTTAAAGCCAAGGGTCATGCTTGGCGACCTGAAGTTTTACTGGAGCTTGAGATAGCCTCAAGTTCTGTGTTTTCATTAAAGGGAGAAAGAAATTTACAATTCCTGCTCCTTATCTACATCTCTCAAGGCTAGATAGTCTCTGGAGATGCTTTACTTTCTCACACTGGTTTTGGTTTTAGTATTTTGATGGAACAGGAATCCTCATTACCAAGTGTAAATCCATCCATGTCTTTCAGAAACAGCAACTGGGAGGTGTTCATGCATCGATCTCATCCCTGTCAACTACGTTTCCTTAGTTAAATCTGGGAGGGGGCTCTTATACAGTCTCATCTTTTAATGTAGAATAGAGTGAACCTGTCAAGAAACTCAGCAGTCATGGGACAGTTCAGGTTATGAATGTGGAAGTTGCCAATGCCAGTGGAAGTTGACTTCAGTCAAGCTTTGTCAGGTGAACACATTACACTTAATACCTTAGATGTGTTTATTTCAAGGGTCCTTAATGCCCTGAATGACCCTCAACTGAATTTCTTTGGGTTTTTTTTAGAGTTCTGTATTGAAGCTGGTCTGTTTATGTATTTCACTGTGCAATATGGATGTACTTACTTTTATGCTACCATATGTTTCAGTTTTCAAAATGATTGCATACTGATATGGTCACCGTTCCTCGCCTCAATAGCTGGACGCGCATACAAGAATATGACATAACTATCTCTGTGTAAGAGATAGATACTAAAGCAATGTTTAAGAAGTTTTGCTTGAATTCACTTAATTTTGATTTATCTGGCTTTTCTATTAGCCTTTCCTTGTTCAGTCACTTCCTGTAGCTTCTGTGTCCACTTAGCTGCAGGCATAGAAGAAAACATGGGGTACCAGATTACTTACTGCAGTGGCCTTCCTTGACATCAGTTTTCCAAGTCATTGCTGCAGTCAGTTTCATGTCCTGCATCTTTAACTAAGCTGTTAAAATACTGTTCTAAATATCTATCACCTTCTTTAGATCTATCAGAGAAACCACGTCTTTATTTCATTGCATCAGATGGAAAATTTGGAATCAGCTCACTCAAGGCAGTTTACAAATCAAGTGTTAATATTACAATCTTATTTCCCTCGTAATTGTTTTCTATTTGAATTCTGTTCGTTGTCAGATCTATCTTGTGTTGTGGTGTGTGTTCCCTGCCTGGTAACAAATCCAATTCTGCAGCAAGCTTAAAAAAATTATAATAAAAATAAATAAATGAACCACAGTGCTTAGTCTTGATAGAGCCACAGCCTTAAAAAAGAAACGTTATGCTTAGGTGGTAACTGTGCAGCTTACTGCAGAGATAACAGAATTAGCAACATGTGGCTGTGTTACCTTCAGCTGCATATCTGTGTTATGTCATGCTGTGACTGATAAATCTGAAAAGTGGATGAAAGTAGTAACAGATGCAGTTTCGCACTAACATAATGATTTTATCCTTAGGATTTGTGGTGGTATCTCTAGTGAAATCTGTGCATGTTTAGCACACATGGAGGCAAGTACGTTTTGAACATGATTTTACATGTTATGGCTGTACTGCATGCAAACTTGAATGTAGTGGAAACAGAGTTCAGGTTTGCTTGTAATTCAGCTCAGGTCTACCTGATTTAAATGGCAATATAAATTCAGGTTGTCTCACACATCAGGAACAGCTGAAACCCTGTTACCGCTGATGTTTGAGCTGGTGAACCAATGAAGAAGTAGAGGCTTGAGTAACAAAATACATCAGTTTGGAATGTGTTTATCAGCTTCTGCAGTTGCCTGCTCTTGTGACAAGATAAAGCAGTAAAATAGCCTTGAAAAATATGTAACAAATTTTCTGACAGGATTTGTCTGTAAGCAGCACTCCCTGTATAGCTCAGTTTTGCTGTTTTCCTCCCGTAATAAAGTTTCCTCCTGCAGTTTGTCACGATCTTTCTCAAAGTAATAAAAGTAATAAGAGAAGTAGTACTTCCTCAGTAGTAGTAGAGAGCTGATTTTATAAATCGTAACCATAAGGTAGTAGTGATACTTCAGTGGTAAAAGTTGTCTTCCCTGTGTTTTTCAGTTAGCTACTTGCATGTATAAGCCTCGTCTGTGTGCTCTATATACTTGTGTACTGCACTGAACTGAAAATATAGTTTATCAACTCTGTTATGATCTAGTTATGCAGCATTAGACTAGAAGGCCCCACAGGGGGCATTGTTTAGAAACAGGCATCTGTTTCTAAAAAACCAGCTCTCTGAAGATACTTTGAACACTTCAGAGAATATTTTCATGCCCCTTGCAGACCGTGGACCCATGAAACTTCAAGTCTTTATTGAGGAAGTGCAGTGTCAGATGCTCTTAATTATTTGTTACTAGAAAGATATATTTTATTTATCTGCAGGACAATGTGAAAGGTCTTTGGCATACAAAGTGATTCTAAACAAACCCTAGAACTACATTCTATGAGTTAAAGCAAGGGTATTCTGAATTTTGCAAGCTAATCCTAATAAAATATATTTTCTTAATTACCAAAAAAGTTAATCACTATTTGTTGATGTACCTTACAATGCATTTAAATGCATGTAATCACTAACTAAAACAGTACTAAAAATTCTGTATGTTTTAAATGTGTATGTTCAGGCTTTTTTTTTTTTGTTATTTAAAACTTGAATCAAGAGAATAAGCTAAGAAACAGACCTGTTAAATTCAGTAGTCACTGAATTTACTATTAATTTAATTAAAGTTGAGGATATGTATCACTGCTGTGATCAGACTGTCAGATAGAGGAGGCATTTTCATTTAGTATTTGAATAGTGAAGTTCTGAATATGGCATTCCTAAACCAAGATTTGCATCACTAATGAAGAAGGTTAATGGTGAGAGTGGTTAATTGCTTATTATACCTTTTCAAGTTACCTATCAGTCCTGAGTACTTTTCTCAAACAGGTGCGGACTTATCTGTTCTACTTTTTATCAACGAGGTCATTAAAAATTCTCCGGAACACACAAGGGAGATTAAAACCACAGAGTATCTCAAACAACTTAAAGTTCATGGGTTTTTGATAGAGATTCCAGTTTCTTTTGAGCATAGTAGACTGCTTTGTACTTACTGATTTTGTTTTGGGTGAGGTGTTTTGTTCAGGATTTTTCTTTTTGGGCGTGGGCATTTGTTTCTTATGTGTACTTGCTGGCTGACCATTAGGACTATGTGAAAAAC
Organism: Buceros rhinoceros silvestris; assembly: GCF_000710305.1. Taxonomy (NCBI): domain Eukaryota; kingdom Metazoa; phylum Chordata; class Aves; order Bucerotiformes; family Bucerotidae; genus Buceros; species Buceros rhinoceros. The sequence goes on along the minus strand of NW_010387850.1, from coordinate 4,663 downwards.
AATTGCATCTATACTGAAAACAAATGTGGGAATTAGTAGATTCTTGTTTCTGAGTCTTTGGTAATATGCAAAAAATGCTATTTTAAACATCTTCGTATTTTCATTTAAAAAGACCCTGAGAGATCTTACCTAATCACTTTCTACATTTTTGAAATGTAATATTTGAGTTAAACAATAGTGTTTTATGAAGAATATCTCAGGTTGGTTTTTCTTTTAGTTTTATTGTCTCTAGACTTGGCTAAATAGTTTGTATATCTTGTGTTTTACATCACCTGTATAGTTTCTACCCAGAAGCCCTGATGAAAGTCTGTGACTTTCCTTGCATGTTTTTTTGCTTTTGATCTCTGTTGTTCGGTGCAAAGTTGGAATGTCTTACTATCCCGTTGTATTACCCCAGTGACTTTGCTCCTGACAGGTTCTGATCCAGCAGGAGGTTAGTTCACTCTCTTGAAAATGCTTTAGAGATTGCTAGCTCAAGAGCAAGGCATATGCTCCTACATCAGTACTTCTAACCCTGGGCTTGTGGGAACTGAACTGTCACAAATTAAATTCAGGAAGATGATCTGGCTTGTGTTTTCTGCCAGTGGCTCAGGAAAGGAGGTGCATTTCTATCACCTGCAGGCTACATACCTTCACATTGCTTGCTCTGCTATGGCCTAAACGTGGTTGGTGAAGACTGTTATCCTCGTCTTTATCCAGCTTTCAAGCTGTCTTAGACAAACTAAGTTACTAGTAACCTGTATTCATTCAGGTATACAGTCCATATGTACATTACCTTCTTCACCTGGAGTACTTTACAGATGTTTCATTCAGTGAAGAACAATGAAATAGCAGTGGATTGCAGGGATAGAACTGGAGTGTCTCTTTCTGAAAAGAAAAAGGTATTGGCAGAAAAATACCTCTTGCTAGATGATACAAAAGAGCTGCCTGTCTTCAATACTACTTCACTGGTACTAAGGTTTTGTACCATTAGAGCAAGGCAAATGTAGTCTTTTGGGCAAACTTTTTAACAATTACCTTTGTTTTCCTCATTTTCCCAGTGTATACTGGAATCATCTAAAGAGTTAGAGCTGGACAGAGTCTTATTTTTTTAGTGATACTTCCAGGCAAACTTGGACGATATACGCCTGTTTTCATCTGGTAGTTACTGAAGGCTGTGGTTTCTTGCTACTGTGTTCTCTCTTTACCTCTTCTGTAAGTGGTCATCTTTCTTACTGATTCTGTAAAATATAGTGCTGTTGTTATTGGTAAACATCAAGGGGTAAAGCACATCTAATCATTCAGCATGGGAAGAGTCTGACATTCCATATCCCCTTATACAAGCATATCTGGTTAATGGCTATTCAGCATGAAAAACTAGGACAAAAGACAGGAGAAATAATAAATTAAACACCCAGATGCACAGACTCTGAAGAGTGGGAGATAATGAAGAAGATTCCAAAGATTGAAACTATGAGACTTTTGGTTGAAGGAGGAGCACAAAGCCTTGAGAGAAACAAGATTATCATCTGTCTCATGGAAAAGAGCAAATTTCTTATGGGATATTTGAGAGGGCTTGTATAAAAGTTATTATGGATCATTAGCAGAAGCGCCAATGGCAGGAAGTGTATGAAATCTACTGGTAATTAGAATTCAGTGCTTTATCACTGAGTAGTAATCTAATAAGAAAATCTATCTTATTAAACACTATTCCTGGCTATTTCCTGGTTGAGGGTTCGTTCTGTTGTCTGTGTGCGCATCTAGTAAACTTCAGTACACAGCAGTTGGTTGGTAGCTTCAGTCTACCCACTATCCCATAGGTGCTGGGGTCAGGATAGTGGAGGGAGCAAAGGGCTTGGGAGTTGGCTGACATCCAAGCCAGTTTCCAAAGGAAGAGTCAGGACTTTGAGAGGCAGCCTCAGACAAGACAGCAGTTTGTGTCCAGCAATGAGAGACTCATGTGCATGAGATTAGCCAACACGTATGGACAAGCTGAGTGGTGCAGTTGACACATCTGAGGTATACAATAGCATCCAGAGGGACCTGGACAAGCTGGAGAAGTGGGCCCACGTGAACCTCATAAGGTTCAACAGAGCCAAGTGCAAGGTCCTGCACCTGGGTCAGGGCAATCTCTAGTTTCAGTATTGGCTGGGGAATGATGGGATCAGGAACCAGCCCTATGGAGAAGGACGATGAAAAAATGAATATGAGCCAGCAATGTGCGCTTGCAGTCCAGAAAGCCAATCTCATCCTGGGCAGCATCAAAAGAAGTGTGGCCAGCAGGTCAAGGAAGGTGATTCTCCCCCTCAACTCTGCCCTGGTGAGACTCCATGTGGAGTACTGTGTTCACCTGTGGAGTCCTCAGGACAAGCAGGATGTGAACCTGTTAGAGCAGGTCCAGAGGAGGGCCCAAAAATGGTCAGAGGGATGGAGCACCTCTGCTATGAGTACAGGCTGAGAGAGTTGGAGTTGTTCAGTCTGGAGAAAAGAGGGCTCTGGGGAGACGTTATTGTGGCCTTCCTGTACTTAAAGGGGGCCGACAAGAAGGATAGGGACAGACTTTTTAGTAGGGCCTGTTGTGACAGGACAAGGGGTGATGGTTTGAAACCAAAAGAGGGGAGATTTAGAATAGAAATAAGGGTGAATTTTTTTACAATGAGGGTGGTGAAACACTGACACAGGTTTCCCAGAGAGGTGATGTTAGACGCCCTGCCTCATCCGTGGAAACATTTAAGATCAGGCAGCCTGATCTAGCTGAAGATGTCCCTGCTCACTGCAGGGGGGCTTGAACTAGATGACCTTTGAAGGTCCCTCCCACCCCAAAGCATTCTATGATTCTAACAGACCAGTGCTGTTTATGTGTGTGTGGTGCTTGTTCTTGTGTTTATGGTGGTGTTCTGGTGGCCAGCAGTGTTTTTACAGTGTGTGTGTGTATGAGGGTACGTGGTCAGCATTGTTACTGGCTGGGGCTAGGGTCAGGGGGTGGCAGCAGCCTGGTTGTGATGGGTTGGGAAGGAGAACGTCCTTGGGCCTTGAAGCCCATCAGCTTTGCCTTCACTGTAGCTGTTTGCTGTGTGCACATCTACTTTTACTCTAAAAGTACCAAGCCTCAGACCTTAACAGGAGATCAAACGGAGGTTCCACTGTGCCGTAGTTAAGTTCTAAGGCAACAGTATTATGTTTTATAATTAAGTAGGTTTTTTGAAGTCTTGGTTTTCTGCTTCATGAACTTTACTCCTAGAGGAAGTGTTATGTCAGAGTGTGTTTGGTTTTTTATTCAGAAGTAAAATACTTGTGGTCATTGCAAACTTAAATAATCAACATTTCTGAAAAAGGGAATGCAAAAGTTGCATCTTGGTTGAGTTGCTAGTGGTTTTTTTTGGTTTTTTTATTGCAAATGCCCTTTTCTGCTTTGGAAAGAATTTTTAAACTAACTCTTATTCATATTTGGGAAATGTCATTGCTGTTGCTGGCAATTGAGAGTTGAGATTAAGTAAAATATTTGAAAATGATTGTAAGTAGATTAATGCTGATTTTAGCAGCATGAAATGGGAGCGCCTGTCACATTCTTAGCTCTGTTCATTAAAGATGAGAATGTAATCACTGATACTTGAACATATGAGAAGCTAGGGCTTAAAACTCTTTCAAAGCTTGGCAAGATTTGATTTTGCTTCTTAAAAAAATACTGTAAAATATGCATAACTGAGCAAAAGTATTCCAAATACCTTTTTACTTTTAGAAAATGGCTATTTTCTAGGTCTTAGCAAGAGAATAATTATTTCCAAGCAGTACCACACAGGCTTACTGTGAAGACAGGTGTTCCAGTACACTATTTACTTAATTTTAAAATGACTAGGTATCTATAACTAAAACTAACTATAACTAAAACCATGGAAAGCTAAATATACATGTTGAGAAAGCTATCTGTGAAGGGCAGGTCAGTAGTGGAACAGTTGATAAAATCACTGACGAACCTTTGCAATTATGGAAAGCGGTATTATTTCACAGAAGATGTGGATTTTGCTGATGAAGTGGCTTTCTCAGTGGCTACTTCAATCTACATATAATTAAAGCCTGAAAGGCACTCTACACTATTGTAAGATGGAATTAATAATTTATTTGGGGGGAAAATATCTAATGAGCATCTTGGTAACTGTCAATTTTAGCTTTATGTTAAAATGCAAAGTAGTACAAGAGATGAGTTCATTTGCATACTCTCACCCTAACATGCAAGTGAAATAAGTATATGCATAAGTAATAATGCAAAAGCCAGCAACAGTTCACATACCAATTCAACAAGGTTTAATTATTGAAAAATTTTGCTTTAAAGACTAAATATTAATCTTCAACCAGATGTTATTTATGCCTCACTGTGAATATGAAAATTAGATATTTCCAAATAGAAAAAAAGAAATCAATTGCTTCAGAAGCAAATGCCTCAGGAAAACATTAATTATTATTCTGAATGCATTTGACAAATGCTGAGCTCAAATTAGTGGGGTTCAGTTTCATCAAAGTTCTTAAAGTATTAGGTAAATATCTAGGACGTGTTAGCAAGGAAGTTCTTTGCAACTATTGTTTCTTCTGACATGGAAGATTTGTCCTTTGGCTGCCTGAATTAATTGACTAAATAATAAACATTAATTTTATTTATAATATTTAGAATATATATTTTATAAAATAA
>NW_010387849.1:0-28546 GCF_000710305.1 Buceros rhinoceros silvestris | reverse complement strand
TTCAAATTCAGTGAATATATTGAATATATTCCAAATACATATATATATAAAACACCCTATATAAATATTTTCACATTTTTATATTTCTTACATAAGTAGCAACATTTATTTATTCAGCTTCTTGTCTAATAGGTGTGTATTCCTTCAGCAGATCCAACAGCTGGTCTCTTGAGAAGAGAAACACTGTGATTAATGCTACTTATAGGGAAATATTAAACAGCAAATCTTTTCAGTTAGTGCCCTTGGCTAATTTTTGCAAGCACCTCTGCTTTCTTTAAAAGAGCAATGTGAAAGCAGCAAATTTTCGAACTGTAGAGCTTAGAGCTAAACACTTAAACCTGAAGCAGCAACTGAGAAATATGGGTGTAAGGAGATTTCTACCTACTGGTAGATCTCTAAAAATAAAGCAAGCACACAAGAAATAGCTATGAATGCTTATTTTAGCAGCAGAAATATAAAAAATCAGCAAATATGTAGAAAGAAATAGGAAAACTTCTCAACAGAAGTTGAAAATAATGCTTTATTCCTGATGAGTGATTTGTAATCTTTCTGCCTCCAAGTCTGAGACCCAAGATCTTCTCCTCCTTCTGTTGTTCCAAGTCCTGCTTCCTCACTTCTCCCACCCTAGTCCCTGGACTTTACCTCTTCCTTGCCTGCAGACCGCTGTCATTGCCCTGCCAGTCTCTGTCTAACTTCTATTAATATCACTGTTGTATGTCAAGCTGCCACGTTAAATTCTGATTGGTAGCATGACTTCTGTACAAAATGGTGTTATGTTAGCTATAGTTTTCCTGGGAAGTTTTTTGTTTTCTTTTTTAATTTAATTTTCTAAATTTTTGCAATATAATAAGCTGAAAACCAGGAATTGAAAGAGTTGAAATGAAATTTTAGAGCATGTTGTAAGACTGACATTCTCATGTTCCATAAAAGAAAGTTTGAAAGGTGGTTTTGTCTTAAAAGTAAGACTTGTTTTATTCTATTCAACCATAATATATTCTATAAATGTATGCCATACAAGTCAATATTCCTTATTTTTGGTGACAGTGTTTAGAGATATATAACTAACTTGGTATCTCATTGCTTATGCAGTCCTCCTTTTCAGCATGGCAAGAAACACAGGCAAAATGACTACAGCACCTCAGCTGAAGCAGGGATTAATTATCGTTGTGCAGGAGTGGGATTGAGCAAAACCAAAATCGAATTAAAAAATCCTCAAAAACAAGTCAGGTTGCATAACAACCGTGGATTAAGCAAAGCAGTCATCTAAGTTTCTTCTTAGAGCAGAAGAACAGCTCATGTTCAAAAAACCTGTGGGACACAGGTCAGAAAGCACAACAGGCTTCACCCGTTGCATTTGTTCCCAGATACACAGTAAGAAATGAAGACAGTCATGGACATCTTATTCTTTTCCGCATAATAAATTCAGTGGCAGAATAAAGTGCAAGGAATTACTTACCTGACCTTTCTTTCAAGATCACAGCAACTTTCATCAGTTCTGGCTTTTCACAAGCTTGCTGATTCACTAGCTGACCTACTAAACTATGCCCAAGTGGTTTTCATTTCTTACTGAAAGAAATAGTTCCCAAATATGGCTGCACAAATAGTTAAATATAGTCACATGCTCTGGAATTAATTCACAAATCAAATTTGAATTTGAACCCATTTAGCTTCTGACTTGAAGACTTGGTACTTAAATCTTACGACATTTTTCTTTGAGAATCATAGAATAGTTAGTTGGAAGAAACCTTTAATGTCATCTAGTCCAACCTTTAACCCAGCACTGCCAGTCTTCTGTGGTGGACCGTGACCAAAAGTTTCAACCAGTTTAATGCAAAACCAACAACCAGTTTAATGCAAATTTTTTTAAAATTCTAAATTGAATTTAAAATTCAATTTAAAAATTGAAAAATACATATTCCAGGTTTTTTACCAAATATTTTCTTTTTTTTTCCACCACCTCTTACTAAGAATCTCAGAGGTTTGATATAGAAACAGTTACCTCTGAAGATATAGACTGAGTGGAAAAAATAATCAAAGCTGCACTGTGTTTACAGAGACAATTGCTTTAATGTAAACATCTATGGCACCAGTCTTCTTATACTGATGCCATTTTTCCAGTGAACATTCAGTATAATAATTTTTTTTCAGTTTATATATTTTTTTACTAGATTTTTAAAGTCTTGATGTGTCTTCTCAAGTACTGTGATGATAAGATGATGGAGGGTTGCTAAGACCCAATAATAGCAAAGGAACTGAAAGGTCTGGGGAAGTTAAGGCTAGACTTTGTCTGTTTCATTCATATTCCTTGAGGTGCTCAGTGAAACACTTGCCTTCACCTGCTCAGCTGCTGTCAGGCTGGAAGCTGTTAAGCCGTGCTTGAAAGGACCGGGGTGGGGGAGATCTTCACTCCCTTCTGGAGTGTGAAATAGCTGTCTACATCACAGCTTATCCACACCAAGGGAATGAAGGAGAATTATTTAGTTGGGCAGCACTGGAGTTGAAGGAGGAGATTCAGGGCATAAAGGTGGTACTATCAATGCCAAGCTGAAGGAGGAAGAAGTTTGGCTGGGCAAGGGTGGCTGCAAGTTACTAAGGCACCCAGCACCCTTTTCCTCCCAAATCTCTCGTTCAGAGAGTACTAGAAGGGGGTGAGCAGCCGCAGTGGTGTGCATGAGCCCTGATTGTGCCATCTGGATTGCCACAAGCAAGGTTGTACCTCAGCTGGTCAGGGCAGGCAGGAAGGCACTTGTGCCTCCGCTTTTTACTCCAGTGAGCGCAGAGCAGTTGAGAAGTGAGAGGACATATTGATGCCAGCTGAGCCTCACTGTGAGCTTGCTGCAAATAAATTCATTAGCTGGACTCATGGGTTTATACATGGGTCTTGAATGATTAGTAGTATAACAACTGTACTGCAACCACCCACAGTTTTAAAGGGTGCTAAAAACCACACGGATTAAACAATCCTTCTGATCAAAACTGTTGTTCTTACTCTGAGATCTAAGTAAGTTCTTTCTCACATAGAGCTAGATGGACCCAGGCTAAAAGAAGATCATTTTCTGCTGTTGTTTTTGCAACTCCACATACCTTGGAAATACCTAAAATGCAGCATTGTAATAATTCAAATACTTGGGAAGCTCTTAATCTGGACCAGCAGGAGACCATGAAGAGTCACATAAAATAAGCAAAACCATAATGTAGCTCAGTAAAATCGGCTATTAAAGATTATGTACTTAATGCTGAAGGAGTTTGTCTTTGAAAGAGGATTTTGTTCATAACATTTTCTTGTCTTTTATACGTTTAGTGCCTGCTGACCCTGTTGGTGTACCTATGCAAATGTATATGTCCATGTCGAGAATGTACAAAACTAACTGACGTTTATTCCCAACAATATCTGCAAGAAAGTATGGAATAATTTTGTACCAAAACCAGTAATTTCAGCAAGACTGTTGTCTGACTTTCAATCATATCTATTTTAATTTCAATGTAAGAGTAAATAAGTTACCTTTATAAAGTACAACTTCTGACAAGTTGCTAAAATCATCATGATTTAGGCAGTAAACAATTTAGAAAACGCATCCCCGCAGGATGGAAACCTGTGAGCCAAATCTGCCTGGGAGCACACTGAAAATAAGACTAATTTTCTTTTCTTTCTTTTCCCCATGTGTTGTTCAGATTTTCATAAAATAGAATTAAACATTTCAGAGTCTTTGATGAGAATAAACATATAGCTGAAAGTTATGGTACTCCCGTACTCATCTCAGTGGTGTGCTAACTCTGAAAAAAAAATGGTGACAGATTCACTGCCATTATTGTTTATGTATATAGTTTGATTTAGTCAAAATCGTATAATTACTAAAAGTCAAGAATCATTAAAAAGCATATTTCAAGTTGATGAAATGGAACATACAAATCTGTTTTAAATGACTGTCATTTAATACCGAATTTTTTTTGCCTGAAGCTTGATAGGTTCGTATTTCCAGTTTTATTTGAGTAGAATAGTTTCCGAATGTTTGAAACTTCTTACATCATCATAGCCAAAATTGGTAGTGGTTGTGAACAGTCAGAAGGAAGAAGAAATGTCTCAAATTGTGTCATTGAGCAGCTGCTGCAGATGATAACTATAGAAAGCAAGGATAGAGAACACTAAAGGGACTGCCACAACCTCGTGTCCTGAAAGAACAAGCTTCATACAATCGTATTGCACATATATAAGTGTTTCCTTACATTTCTTCCTCAATTTTTAAAGATGTCTGTCAATTAAAAATAAAAATAATTGACAGATCTGCCATGGAATAAAAGAAAGAGACCATACTACCGCCGTAACTGAAGGACAGTTAGATATCGATGATCCGATGAACTGTAATGCCACAACCATGGCAAATATTTTTTGTGAGCCCAAAGTTAACCGGTAGGGACAACTCTAAAGGAAACGAAACATGACTGTTTCCAGTGTTTACAGAACTATATGTATCTATTTTACAAAAAATGGGGGAGAAATAATAGCTTTTATTGGATCCTGGGGATACAAATTTAAAGTTGGGTCTGTGGCAGTGAAGTAAAAATCTTTATGGTTGAAGTTTTCTCTGCCTACATTCTCTAGCTACAGCCTTTGATCTGTACATGTAGGTTAACTGTCCATACAGAACAACTCAATATCCTACTGTAGATACTGGTCAGCAGTAGGCAAAGAGAGTACAAGAACTATGTGATATCTAGAGTTCAACAAACCTTCCTGTCTTTGAACAAGTTGTGGTTTAGTGAATTTACAATCCAGAGCTTTCTCTGGACCATCAGAGTTCAGAGAAATGACTGAGTCTCATCCCCTTTAAATGCATATATACTTTCGGGTGATATCCTGTAGCTATGAATTCTGCAATTTAATTATGCACTATTTGAAAAAAAACCAAACAAGCAAACAAACACAATTACTATTGCAGGTTTTAAACCTACTGCATGACCTTTTCTTTAAGTGCCACCTATTCAGTGTGTCAAAAAAAAATGTGTGTTTTCTCTGTATTTTCGTTGTATCTCAGATTTTTTTTTCCAGGTGCAGAGTACTGCTTCACTGATGGTCTTTCCCCATATAGAGGCTGCTCTCTAGTGCTGACCACCCTTGCCAACATTATCGTCACAGAAGAAGTTTCAGACTTCAGAAGTTAAATAATTTTCATTTGTCTAGAACTGCCCGTTAGATACAGCCCTAATTCCTGATGTAGTTCATGTAGCTCCTGCTACAACTAAGGATGTTGCAAGGAAGGCATCATCCAACAGTTGTAGCAGGAGAACTGAGAAATGTATGGTAGAAATAGAGGAGTCAAAGGAAGTGCTGATGGGCCACCTGCCTCAGAACAGAAGACAAAACAGAGAAACAGAAGTTTCTGCTTGGAATATATTGGCTCATATAGCCTGAAAATATTTTCCAGGCCCATTGTTCTGGATGTAGGTGAGCTGTCACTGAGTAATTACATATGCCTCATCTATTACTTCATCTACTTGTATTCTTACACTTCATATGCATATATTACTTCATAAATACTTCATACTTCACACTTCACTTGGCTAAGAGGAAGTTGGAATCCAGCTGTCATTACTGACCAGTGCCAAAATTTACACTTCCACTTGCTTACTTTCACAAATTTTATACCATACTATAGAAGACAAACTTTCTACTTAAGATTACCTTTGTCCACCAGTCAAAATAGTTAATAGTTAACTCTTGATAGTTGTAATCTTTTTAAACTGTTTTAGTTTATCTGATAGTTTTTATGCAGTTTGATTTCAAGTAAATATTATTGCCCACATGATTCCTGTGAATTCATAACATTTGTACAGTTGCTTACATCACTGTAATTGGGCAAAGTAATATTACTACCAAAGCGCCAGTTATTTTACATTCAATCGAAAGTGATTCTATATACTAGAGAAGTTCTTCCTATGCTCATCAGGTGCGCCAGGTATTATCATTCTGGTGCACATTGGAAATACACAACAAATCATACAAAAAAGCAGCACTGATTAAATAATTTTAATGGAAGAAAATCTAAATATTTGCAGCACTGAATAGATCTGCACAACAGCCTCGATCAATACTTCCGTGAATTTAATTTGCATAGTACTTGATAGTGCATTCTCCCCTGTTAACTAAAATTTTATTCACCATGAAAGTTTCATTATTGTATATCCTAAAAAGATGCATGTAAATTAAGTTATTGATGATTTGTTGATAGGCCTGGATTAGCTACTGATTATAACTGCAAGACAGTAAAAGAATGAATGTAAATTGTATTATAGGAAGTAGGAATACAAAATCTGGCTACTATCTCTTTTCATGAAACCAAATTCAATTTCTGGACAGTTCAAATACGACTTGCTTAGGCACGGCATTAAAACATCCTGCAGTATGCCTCCAATATGAATGACATCTCCAGATCATTAGATTTCATTTAAAATAGAATTTCAGACGTGTAGAATCTGTGCTACGTCTATACAAATGTCATTATTCATTATAGAGTAACAGGATATGTATAATGAGGTCTTTAGGATATGTTAATTAAAAGAATACAAATAACCTCTGCTGTACATTTAAACCACTGATAGCTTTACCACAATAAGTGCCAGGATGAGGCCCTTACAAAGCTGTAACACATTTTAAACATGGCATAACAATCGCATGTTTTCCTGAGTAGTCATTTAAATTAAAATTAAATTGTCAGAGTGTGTAGCTTTTAGGAAAGCTGACTGAATCACAGACAACTTACTCATGTTGAAGGTGAAGAACAGAGACTGTTTCACAAAGTCATAGAATAATTTAGTTTGTAAGAGATCTCTGGATATCATCTAACACAACCTCCTGCTTGAAGCAAGGTCAGCTAGAGCATGTTAGCCAGGGCCTTGTCCTTTTGGACTTTGGTTATCTCCAAAGCTGGAGATTCCATAAGACTTCTGGGCTGTCTATGACAATTCTTAACTGCTCTGTGGAGAAAAAAAGTCTAGTCACAACTTTTCTTTTGTCCATTGCCCTTTGTCACCTTACTACAAACTTCCAAGAAGTACCTGCCTCTTTGCTTTGTATCCTGCCACTAGCAGAAGACCACAGTTAGATACCACTGACTATGTAGGTATATATTTATAGTTGCATTGCAATAACTGCAACTTCCTGTCAAGGGTTAGGTCTGAGCCAGCCACTAGATGAGTGACAGATGCTCTCTATTAACGCTTCTCTCTTCCCGAATGGGAAAAAGAATAAGGAAAACAGACCTTACGGATTGGAACAGAAAACTAAAACTGCTTTTATGAAAATAATAACAATAAAATGAAATATGTAAAAATATATACAAAGCCATTACTGAATCCAGCTCTCCTGATGGCAATCACTCACATCAACGTCACCACTGATGTTGCATGGCAGGCACTGGGGAAATCCCAGACTGGGCTCAGCAGCAGATGGGAACTGGATGCAGGAGCTGGATTCTGGAACTGGATTCAGGAATGCACGGACTGGGATCGAAGGCAAAAAGGACAGAGTCCTCCTCGGACACTGGCCATTGAAGAAGAGGGCTTGACCCTTGTGATCCCTCAGCTTTATGCCCAATATGACATCTGTGGGATGGAATAGCTTGTTGGTCAGTTTAAGGTCACTTGTCCTGTCTGCTCATCCCCGCAGGTGGGGCCTCTCACTTACTGTCTCCCCAAAGTGGCACACAGGGTTTAGCAGTGACCTTGGTCTGCACAGCAGCAAGTATAAGCAGGAGCCTTTCTACATCCTAATCCCTGGTAGTAACTGTCAACATCAAGCGCTGTCACTTCTAGAGCAGACCCTGTCTGCAACGATGTGCCGTTAACTTCAGACAGTGCAGTCACTGAGCAGAGACTGAGCTGAACAGTAAAATCACTGAACAGAACTAGTTCTGTTCTAACTCTAACCAGGACACTTCCTTACATTTTTATTTTATATTTGCAAATATAAAATATCCTTGGCCTTTTTTCAGAATATGGATTTCTCATCCCCAGTTATTATGGAATTTGCCATTCAGAGATCACCCTGCCTATAAATGATGAAAGCAAAGTAATCTTTCTAAATCTTTCTCAACAACCAAGGATTCTGTGATATTAACCCCAGAACAGTATCTTTCCCTTTTAGTCTACTTGCATCCAATAAGACAAAAAGTAAAGATCAGGCTGCTCTGAAAATCTGCATCTAGAAAAAATTAGACTAAGGATAGGGGGAAATATGGGAGACCTACATACTACTTAAAAATGAAGAAAACCTCCTGTCACCTCACCAAACATACCTATTAGTCAGTCAGCCACAGCCACATATTTCTCCTGTTAATACCCCTTAGGTGGAAAGTTCTAATAATGCTTTTTGAAGATATATATAGCTGAAGACTTTGTTTAGATGTGATAACCTTCTAAGTAAAATACTAATACTCAGTAGTGATAGTGCACTAATAATAATTCTGTTAGCAAAACATTCTCCTATCTGAAAAAAAGTGTACTTACAGCATGATAAAACAAACAATATATTATTTTAAGACGAGTTTTATATATCATGGATTAAAAGGGATTCTCGTTAAAAATAAGAAACTAAACAAACATAAATATACAAAAATATATACCCACCTTGTACTATGAAAATAATATGATCCCTGAAACTGTGTTAGAAGCACTAGGCACACAGGCAGAGTGCATCATAATTCTTGTCCTTTTTCATATATACTCAGCAGTGATTTTGCACACAAGACATCCCTTGCTCAGAAGAAAAGTTGCTGCAGCTTTGCAGCCTGCACATCTCTGTCAACTTGAGCCTGTTGACAGTGTCTGAACATTCAATGATTTAGCAGGTATAGATATAGCCCAGGGAATCAAAGCTGTCAGGGTGTCTAACTGAAATAACTCAGATATAATGTCCACCAAAGATGGGCAAAAATCTCAACCCCCACAATGCACTAAAAAAAAAAAAAAAGCTATTAAATTTCCATTACCACCATCTTACTGTTAACAGGTATACTTGGGATAGATGCATGATTCATGAAAATGAGTAATTAATTATAAAGGACTGTCTTAAAATGCACTTAGCAGATGTCATCACAATTATTTAAGTGCCACTTTGAAGTGAGTAACGTCAGCAATCTAATTGTCCCATGGCAAAATTTTCTATGTTAATCTAAGTAGTACCTGTAGGAAGTGGAGCACAAAGTCACATACAGCATGCACAGTCGTGCACGTAAGTCATGCGCAAGAGGCAGCTGGATGCCTGCAGGGTTTTTGTCGAGAAAATTTGGCACCAGGTGATTTGGCAATCAGAACTACAACTATCACTAGATCAGTATCTGGTGGCGGGTGTTATCTTGATGTCTGGAGAAGTGTGAAACAGGTTGGAGGTCTGGTGAGTGCATGCCTCCATTTCTCCATCATGGATGAAATGAGCTGTTACAAATATGCATACAGGTGTAAGGTAGCAGACTTTGTGCAATTAACATAATTGATAAGCTCGTTTGGAGTCCCACCCACATGCACGTCTACCCTGATGATGTAATGAGAAAAATGAAGTATAAATATTTCCCCAATGTCACTCCTAAAGTTGGGCAGGAGATGCTTTGGCACCAAACCAGCAGGATGGATTGACAGATTCGCTCTCTCTCTACCCGCCCCCACAAGGACACCTTGTGGGTAAGATTCATAACCTCAGCCACGCTGAGTGATTTTATTTCTCCCTGAGTGTTTTTTTATAGACACAATTGTATTTGTTTCTACGGGACTATTTATGCATCCAATGGGCTTGTTTCATCAAGCAGCTGGGCCTACAATGGCATGGGCTGTTGCATATTTAGTGTCGGACATGTAGTTCTTATAGAGGAGGTTATTGTGCAGCTATAGGATTTGTGCCTGAGGGTGCAGCACAGACCTACTCAGGTTAACTGCTGTGTGTATCACTAAATCAACCATATACAAGGGTCTCCCAGTCAGGGTAAATACGATCATCTAATGTACTTTAATTTTGTGCGGTAACACCGGATGACAACCCTGGAACTGTGGTCTGGTGTTGACAATAACATAATGTTGATTATTCCTTGCTTGCTCACCAAAAGATTAATTAAGGACTTTTTGGACCGTGGAGCAAATGGTCCAAGGCCAAACAACCGTCCCAATTATGAAAAATAGTTTCTTTTCCTTATGTCAACATTGCCTTGTGCTATTTAAGTGTACACATGGAGGTGAACCTTTTGGCGGGGCTGAACACTTTGTTGTGGTTTAGACTAATTTTTGGACACAGAGGCCCGTATCAAATAACTACTTATTAAGATCTAGAATATTCCAGTGTATTGCATATTCCAGTAAATTACAAGTCTATGAATGACTTCCCAAAAAATTGTGAGAAAATGCACCTTACTGAATATTTTACCATTCACATAGTGAAGAAAATAGATGGGTAAAGCAGACATGCATAGTAAAATTCAATTGAATTTTTAAGGTTAAGAAACCCACAGTTCATTTCATATTTTGTACTTTAATGTCCTCTCAAAACTGGAAAGTTGTGATTTGGTTTCTTTGCACTGTTTTTTCTCCAATATGTTATTTTTTGTCAATATTGTCCATCATCAGGTTGTTCAGATAAAAAGCAAATATCCCTTTGAAATTACAGCTAATAGTATTCTAGTGCTCCTCCCAAGTATGAGTCCATTTAGATGGAACTGCTTTTTGATTAATGACTTTATAGATTCAATAGTCTTCTTGCTGTGAAATCATTCTTTGTTACCACATCTAGATCTCCAGGGAGATTATTTGGTTCAATGATCATAGTTCTTGTTATTCAGCATTTTCTGTTTCTGAATATTCAAATTCTAAGCTGCCAGCCTCTCAGTGGCATGCAGTATTTTGTCATCTTCACTATGAATGAGTAAATAGCATTGTAAATATACAAAGCATTTTTGAAAGACAATCAGAGAACTCTTTGAGAATTGCTTAAGAAGAGAGTTACAGTGTGTGATGCCGCAGTCCTTGAAAGGTAGGTAAGGAGCTGTTCTCACAATCTGAACTTGCTACGAACCAGAAATCACAGAATGGCATTTGTTTAGCCTTGTGACTGATACTAATCTTCTGCAATCAAAACTGAACAATGACAATGAATGGACCCTGCCACCCATTTTTTCTTGGTTGCATTTCTCATTTGTGTGTTTGTACAAGTTCTACCTAGATTGCACTTGGTCTTTTCAAGGCTTTTGCTTTCCCTCTATTGAAAGCTTACTCTTTTGAAACTAAAGGGCTCAAAAGTTTTCACTGTAAATGTGCTGTCTCACTTTTATATAGTCTCAGGTATCTTACCTCATCCATGACCAAGTCCAGAACTCAAGTGTCATCTCAGGTCTTCTGTGCTTGCTCATGAGAGTGTCTACGAGTAACTTCACAGCTTGGTTCTTATTTATGATACCTATTATACAAAACTGTCAGACCCCCTGTGTTATTGCAAATTGCCTCCAAATGTACCAAAGTTATGTAAAGAAGAACACAAGTAACTGGTGTAAAACCAAAACTAGTACTACAGCATCTGATTTCTATGCTAATGGCAATCTTGGAATGCCGTGTAGAATGAGAAAAGATTCTGTTTGAGCTTGACATACCTATATCTACATATATGTGAGAACAGGCCCACTGGGTGCTTGACTCACCCTCTTCAAAACGTCTAGCACCACTTGAGGTGGCCTGGAGTTTTCTGCTCATGCGCAGCTGAGAAAGGCTCACATCTACCATAGTCCCTATGTTATGTTCCCAATCACGTAGTAGATGGTTCAGATATTCTAGTGTCATATCAAATAGCACTTGACAATTCTGTGTGCATATCCAAATCAATCCCTGTGCCTAAGAACTAAAAACCTATTTTAGTAAGCAGAGTTCTAGTCAAGCCAGTCAATGGAGCCTTGAGAGTAATCCAACTTACTGTCTGAAGAAAACACCTTGTGA
Organism: Buceros rhinoceros silvestris; assembly: GCF_000710305.1. Taxonomy (NCBI): domain Eukaryota; kingdom Metazoa; phylum Chordata; class Aves; order Bucerotiformes; family Bucerotidae; genus Buceros; species Buceros rhinoceros. The sequence goes on along the minus strand of NW_010387849.1, from coordinate 16,585 downwards.
TTGGTCAGATTATTTGCAGTGTAAGCTCATTGCTCTGTGCTGGCTTAACTCAGATGCTTAAATACAGAGATATTTAGTTCATTTTCTTAAACATATACATCTGGTCTCACTTGTGATGCCTGAAATTTGCCCAGATTTCAGATGGATCTTTAAAAGGTCAAACATCTCTTGCAAGTTATGCATCAGATCTGCCAATGCCACACAGATATTTCCACTATGCTGGAGCATCTCAAATGATGCCAGATGCCTACATTTTGGCAGATTGAACTCAGCTCAGGTTTTACCTATGCAGTAGGTAAAATAAGGACACAGATTCCTACTGCACATGTAAACCTCTATGACCAAACATTTAAATTTGGGTGTGATCTTGTTGCCCCCTCTATCATCATAGAAGAACTCTGCTAAGCCACAAAATATACTTGATTCATATTCTGATACCTCTGAATGCATCATTCACCAAGCCAGCTCATGGATTCTGAAGAATTAAAAATGAACCAAAAACCCAGAACTGGAGAATTTTGCCCAGTGTAAATGACTTGTCATTAATTATGATCCTATTCCTTAATGAGGTGTATGTAAGTATCTTTTCCCAAATAACAAGTGATAGGACAGGAAGAAATGGCCTCAAGTTGTGTCAGGGGAAGTGTAGAACTGGATATTAGGGAAAACTTCTTCACCAAAAGGGTTGTCAAGCTTTGGAACAGGCTGCCCAGATGAGTCATGATCCCTGGAGATATTTAAAAGATGTGTAGGAGTGTTGCTTAGGGACATGGTATAGTGGTGGACTTGGCTGTGTTAGGGTAAATGTTGGTCTTTTCTAACCTAAACAATTCTATGATTCTATGATTCTTCATGGTTATCTGATATAAAGATTCTTTAAGGAAGCAACTTCAGATATTTTTATTCCATCAGGCTCACAACCAATGCCAGGTGAAATTGGTGAGTTGTTTTTCTGTGGTTGTGAGCTCAGTTTATACATTGTGAAAGTTAACTTTTATACACGTTTTTATAACGTAAGTTCTACTAAAAATTTTAGGTAAAAAATACAGCTTATACAATACATTCATGAAGAAATATTTATGCAGAGATATTGAACAATTCCAATGCACTGATAATGAGACAACTGAAGGTACCTGCTGATGAGATACTGATTCTTAGTACATGCAAGATGCTGCACTGTGCAAAAGATATTCAAAGAACTGTTTTTGACATCAGATCGCTTAAGAAGAAAATTGTAGGGTATGATGACATTGTTTTGATAGTAGATGTGCACCAGCTTTGTCTGTATTCCAAACCAGGAGCCAGCTCTGAACTGCCAAGCATGGAGATGTGTTAGTAATGAATCCTAATATAAGCTGTTTCTCAGGGTGGGTTAGTTATGCTCGGATTCTGACAAGCAGCTTCTCATTTTGAGCTGAATCTTGACTTCAAAGTGTGGCAGCTTGCTTGCATTGGAAAGCAATTTTAATAATGTACCAGTGATATTCCTGTAGTTCATAATGCTTACCAAAGACAGTCTGTATCATCTAATGGTCCACTGTTTTTATGAAGTGAGCTATTCAATGACCCTTGAGCAAGAATGGAAGTATGATTAGTATGGGATAAGCAAACATTAGTTACATCATCAGCAAGACTGTATAAGGAAAAATAGGAACTACTAAAGGGACACCAAAGAGTATGAGGATGGGATGATAGTGATGGTCATGAAAGTGCAAGTATAGGATATCTCCAGAGGCCCTAAACATAGAAGTGTAAATTGCAACTGATCTCTTCAAAAAAACCAAAACCAAACCTTTGAGGTCTGGGTAGGACCAGTTTTAGAGTTTCATTTGAATGTGTATGGAATTGTGTAGCAACAAATTGCTGCCCATTCAACATAGGTAGAGCAATCTTTAGATTGACAATAAAGAAAGCCAGTAATTGTGCAGGTACCTTAATTCAGAACTGAATGTGCAAAACTGATCACTCTCATATCTAGTGTTGCTATATATTTAAGTATTGTTATTATCAGCAAAGTCAAATATATATTCTATTGGTTGTGTTTGGCTTAGCCTCCAATTGCTTTTGTTTGATCTGACACCCTGCCTTGGAGAAGAGATTGTAATTTTTATGCTATGCTCTACAGATATACCCTTAAATTTGGCAGTATGGGTGAGGTTAATACACTGTCAAGACATTGTGTAATGCTGAAGGTGAAAGACTAAAACTACATTTATAGACAAAGAAGAAGTTGGGGTTCTTTTTTTCCGTTCTAATAGGAGAATCATATGTGGCCGTTATGAAAGCAACCGGTCAATATTCACCCCATTGGTATGAATGGAAATACATGGAAACACAAGCTTATATTTTTAATAGTGTATTTTGGCTTGCTGAAAAGTGAGAAATCAAGACATGAGATCTACTATAGGAAATTCTGCTTAGCTTTGCCACAAAAGCTATTAAGGAAAATTAGTTTCCTTTAGTGCTGCTTCAGAGCGAGTAGAAGTCCCTAATCTAACAACGAACAGTAGAGTAGAAGACAGCCTGGAGGCTGAACATGGTGAGAGAACTATATGCTAAATTTCTTTTTATTTAGACAATTTATAAGATTAATCCATGTCACAGACTGTGTCACATGATGTTACAGTTGTTTCTGACTTTCTTTAAAGCAGTTCCTTCTTCTCTTTAGCATTTGTTATTCAGAAATTGTAGCATATAGTTTTTAACTGCTTAAGAGGTGCAATGTAAGTTAAAGCTGAAATAATGAAAAATTTTACAATAGCTTAAAAATGTTTTAAAAACAAAGATCTATTTTTCAGTCTGAGGGAAAAAAAAAAAAAAAGGATGTATGTTTTAGTTCTGTTGTCTTGGGTCCCAGTGGAGTACTCTGTCCCATTTTGGGCTCCCCAGTACTAGAGAGACATGAACATATTAGAGAGAGTCCAGCAAAGTGCCACAAAGATGATGAAAGGACTGGACAGGAGCATCTCTTCTAAGGGGAAAGTCTGAAAGAGCTGAGACTGTTCAGCCTAGGGAAGAGAAGGCTCAGGGGATCTCATTAATGTCCACAAATACCTGAAAAGAGGGAGCCAAGCTGTTTTCAGTGAGGCTTAGCGACAGGACAAGAGGCAATAGGTACAAACTGAAATGCAGGAGGTGTCATCTGAATATCAGGAAACACTTTGTTCCTGTGAAGGTGACTGAACACTGACACAGGCTGCCTAGCTGCCTAGCTGAGGAGTCTCCATACTTGGAGATATTCAAAATCTGTCTGGACATGGCCCCGAACAACTGGCTGTAGGTGGTCCTGCTTAAGCAGATGGACTCTAGAGGTCCCTTCCAACCTCAACCATTTTGTGATTCTGTGGTTTTGTGTTTCTAAGAGTTGTGTATCCACACTGAGACAAATTCCTTTGATTAATAAGTTCAAGTAGCACTTTTCTTCAAGATCTTCCTCGATCCTGTGCTAATTCCACAAAGAGTTGCAATATAGTTAATCACAGAAATAGAATTTTTATATAAAATGGGGAAGAGATGGTAAAACTCACATGTTGAGTGATGTGAGCTTTCTACCAATGGCAGTAATCCTAGACTGAAGACTAATTTCTTTTTGAATTATTCATTTATCACTTGTTTTAAATAGCCCAGTAGAGAATCTGGGTGACTGAAGTAAGCTTAAGCATATAGCATCAGGAACCTTCTCTCACTTGCAAACTTAGTGACAATGCCAGAGGCCGTTGCTCCTCTTTTGGAGGTGCAAACTGCCTGCAAATGTCAGTGCTTTTCCAATCTAACTTGAGGAAGCAGGTATCTGAATTTTCTTTATTCAGCTGTGCTCTTTACGGGAAGCAAGTGCAGCATGGTACTAGAATTCTGGTAAGAATTACATAGCACTACCACAATATGAAGAATAATAACAAACAGTGAAGCCTTAACATGTATTCTATAAGTGACACCAAAATATGAGTGGAAAACAATTTCTGGATACCAGCTATTGGTTGTACTCTCCATAAATGGCCCAAAGAGATTAAGTTTTGTGAATTGCTCAGAAGTTTGCAAGTCTACATTCCATGGATTCAGAAATAAACCAGCTAACTGCATAATTTTATGTAGCAATTCAAGTAAAAAACTTCGTTTTCACAATGTCCTGAAGCAGAAAAATGAGCCACCTTCATGTGTATGTCAAGAACAGATTATCTATAAACCCATAAGCATTTGCAAACTCTAATCCTAAAACAAAGTTTCACACAGCAGTGTCCAAAGTTCATACTTTGCTGTGAAAATCTACTCAAAGGGAAAAAGAAACCTCCCTCAAAATGGGCTTCATAAACCACAGGAGAGTGGCATTGTTGAAATTTCCATTTTCTTGTGAAATGCAGCACTATTTCCGGAAGAATTTTGGAAATACAGATGTAACTTTATGCTGGGATTTGTATAGGTCTCTAGTTTCAGACATGAAGCTAGTCTCAGTCAGTCAATATGTCCGTGTGTATACAGGAAGTTAATAAGTCTATTTAGGAGCCCAACAAGAGCCCAACCTTTGGCAGGTCTTAACTGGGAACTCTCTAAGAGTTGGCATTGCTGCTGCAGCTGACAGACATAACTTAGAATTCGAAAAATTGCTAATGAAAGCTTAACTTTTTTTTTTTTTTTAATAAAATTGAACAAAATCCCCAAAGGCAGGTAACTGTGGAAATTTTCATGAAACAAGGAGAGTTGAAGACACGATTCTGTTTCATCACTAAGGACAGCAGTAAAACTATAAGCCTTGTGCTGGTACGGCATAGCATAATATATTAAAAAGAATTCTAATGTCTTTTTCTCTTTCATCTTTTTTCATGTTTTCAAAGATAAGCACTGCATGATATTAATATTAGAATGACAGGGACACCGAACTGGGATTTCATCAGGGGTTTAAAATGCCAAGTTTCAGGATTTACTGAAGGGATGGGGAAAATAAAACAGCAAATGGCATATTCAGTGCAGTAGAGCAGTGAGAGTGCTGATATATTGCCATTTAAGTTGAAATAATAGGCAAAGCTAAACAGAAGTTAATAGTACAAAAAAGGCTATTAAAAGACCCTTTAAAATATTTATTTATTTATTTTAGTGGTAGTTCTAGGAAACTTTATGCCCTTAGAAAATTTAGAACAGTGGTAATAATTCAAAATAATGGAAGAAAGCCTTTCAAAGAAATCAGAAATTTAGATCTCCTTTGAATAGGCAAATTTGGCTTTTTCTGTAGGTTGCAGTAGTTTGTTTTGTGAGAAGTTCCTTAAACTTTTTTCATAGGAAGAAGCAATTTTAGCAACAGTTATAGAAATAAAGAAAAAATCAAGAACAATGGAAGACGAATGGTGGGGCAGATAGAGGAACATATACTGTGTGCAACAATTCTTGAAACTGTCTGTGTGGGAGGCATAAGGATGAAATAATCTGAGCCATGGTCTGCTGTGTGTGGATAGTTAGTATTTTTCATTCTAGTGCCCATCAGAAAACAACCAGAAACTCTGAAGATAACTCATCCTACCTTACAAACACCTCACCTCCTGCTCATCATCATCAATAATTTATGGCATTCTGTCTGCTCTTACTGCTGATTTACACTGTCTGTAATATCTGTGTGTAAAAATATGCTCATATATATTTACGAGCTTTGTTATTTGGCTTCTTTAAGAACAGTATTTTGTAACCAGAACTTTGTAGGCTCTTAGGTAGGGATACTCTGAAGATGTGAGTAGGCAATGAGAAAAATGAAATGTGAAATGAAAATATCTAATAAAAGCTGAAGATATATATATCTCATTAATATATTCTTAATATATATACATACATATATGTGCATATACACATGCATACGAATTTTGATAGTGTTTCAACAGACAGAGTGAGGAGAACACACTTCACTGAATTACTGTATGCTACAATTCTTCATGTGTCATTAGTGCTGCTGGTTAAATTATTCTCTGGAAACCCATTCTTGGCTGAATTTAAGTCATTCTTTTTTGGTTCCTGTTTATAGAGATTATGCAAAACTGGCTGATGTATTCATTATTCACACAGACGAAATGAATGATTTCTCAAAAATTTTCCAGCTATGTATTCTTTGCTAACTGTTTACATTGACTGCTCAGTGAGTGTGATATGCCTCATAAATCAAATTACATTTTTATTTTCTTTAATAGGATGACTGAATCTTTTAAAAACTATAGAATAATAAATGGCAAACAGTGAAAGAAAACAAAATACAGCTAGAGTGAATTTTTGATACGCTCTTGTTCATACTTAATTTTGTAATGCTTTAAGGATTTATGAATATTTTCATGAATAAATAACTAGTCATAAATAACAATATGAACTAGCATATAACAGTAGAATGTTTCTTCAGTGTAATGTTAGTGAATTAGTTCTTTCTGAATTTGATCAATCCAATCTACATACAGAGAATAGAACTTAAATATACCAAACCCTTAGGCAACAGCTGTTGTTATGACTGTGGCACCTGAGGAAAGTTTAGCTTGATAAAAAAACACTGCTTTTTTATTGCAGATATTTCTACTGTATATTTTAGCTTCTTAAACCTTCATATTCAAAATTGATAGCACAAGAAGTCTTTTCCAAGATATATTTAATTGGTACATCTGACCATCTTAAAATCACCATTAAAAAGTTGACACAGAGGAAGCTTTAGCATATTTGCTGTTTGTTATGTTTGCAGGTTTTTTTTTGTTTTTTGTTTTCTTTTAGATGTGAATTGATGAACTACACAGGATGATACTTCACAGCTATACATGAATTGCTGGATCAAACATATCACTGCTTCGAAAGATGGAATAAAAGCAACAAAGAAGGAAAAGTGCGCATTTGTACAATGCAGTTCAAAGATTTAGTTCTCCATGGACAAGTCCCTCACAACTTCAGAGGTCACTTCTCTTTCCATTCAGCTGCAGTTGCTGGCACAGATTCAGAGGTCAGCCAGTCCTGGGAGGCTCATGAGCTTCTGAGGACAGAGCTCTCATTCTGGACAGGAGTTTATGACCTCTGTTACAGCAGATAAGAATCACTTAAATTTTAACATGTGCTGTAATAAAAACAACTTTTATTTCTTTTACTTATTTTCCCTTTGTAACTTCCTGTCACAGCAATCCAGCTCTGTCTCCTTCACAAGGGAGATGAGTAGAAATGTGATTAGATATGTTACTCTAAATAGTTGGGGAGCAGTTAAATACTGAGCTGATGACACCTATATGAATGCTCACACACAGAGATATAGTGATACTTTAACATGAATTTCAAAGAAGAGATTTTTTTTATTATACATGATTTTTTTTTCTCTTTAACAATAACACTACCACATTCCCTTCTGACACTTACAGATTGAAACGGTAGTCTTTAAATCTTGAATCCAGATTAGCAGAGCTTTTTGTCATCAGAGTGAAATATTAACGTGAGGTTTTCCAACTACAAGCTGTCTGCTAAGTAGGCATAAAAATGATCAGAAGAATACTAAAAAGAGAATCAGGGACACAAAAATACACTAATCATCGAATCACAGAGTGCTCTTCAGCTAATAGTAAATTGTTCTGCAAATATATTTATGGGAGACTGAATATAAGGAAAATTACTTCAGTGAAATTATAGCTGAAAAGGAATAAAAAGGATAAAAGAACAGCAAATTTGCTGAAGTGGTACTTTACTTAGGTCTTTTTGGAGGAAAATGAAGATGGAGCACAAACAAAGACAGGAATCATATTTCTTGATATAGCCAGGAAGTGAGGTATTAGATACAGTGGATAATAATAGAAATCATGCCAGATATGGTAGACAACTTTGCAATTGGTAGTTTAACAGTTTTCTTTTCATGTACTCATTATATTTGTACATATACTTTGTCTTTTAGTTGTTACTATCATTCAAAGACTTCACTAGTTTAAATCTGATGAATATTTATACCTGAAAGAACAATTAAGAGAGAGAACAGTTATAAGCAAACTACAAGTATTATATACATGAGAGATCCTAATGAAATTTTGCAAAATTAAGAATAGTATTAGTAATATTAGGGTTTCATTATTTGATAAAGTTCACATATAAATTTTATTTGCCAGCATTAGAGTAAAAATATATATGCATAAACACAGTTACGCATGATGCAGGGTAATCCTGAATCCTTTGAAAGACTGATTTGTTAAATTAATTGCATCTCATTTTGTCTGCAATGGTACCCTTCACTTATTCTTCTGTTAGATAGTAAAAACATGGGTTTTCTATAAATTTATAGAATAAACATGTAAAATTGAACAGGCAATAATAGCTTCCTACTAATCAGATAAACTGGAAAAATGGAGATTAGCCCTCTTAAAAGGGGTACAGAAGTTTAGATACGGAACATAATCACTGTATAATTTTTTAAATATCTCTTTGCCCAGAGTTTGTTGGGTTTTTGTTTCATTTTGTTTTTTTCATTTCTTATCAGCTAAAAAATGAAGAATATACTCTTGGTTTGGGAATAGTGTCTTAAAATTCAATCTAGCCTTGCCAAAGAAAATTTACTAAAAGTACACAAGCAAATGATAGCTTCAAGATGGTTTCAACTCCCTCATTCTTGGAGAAAAATTTAGAAAAAGCTACTTTGTTTAGGCCAAAAGCAGAACATCTTGCACAGTTAAATCAAATGTATATCTACTTCTGTTACACTTACTGATAATACAGTCCTTGATTTCTTTCTGTTGTAGAACTACGCCACTGGTATGGTAGTATAGACCATGTTATGTAAGAAGATAATGGGAAGTATCTGATAGATATGGCTAGGTTAAAAAAATATTTGCCTGAGTTGAACTTCTCAGATATTTTTAAAATATGTATCTGAACCTGTAAGGTTCTTAAATGTGTCTTTAGTAACGTCAAGCATATGTCCAAGTGCTTTGCTAAAACAGGTTTAAGACACTTTTTTCTATCATTATAGTGCACTTATAGCAACTTCTGTATTAAAGTCTTAAACTTCTTTTATTTTTGCTTTTTATAAACTATTGTCACTCATGATGTGAACCCTATAGCAAGTATTAACATTTCTACAAAACATTTCTATAGAAAGAAATAAAATTCCTCTTGTATACAGTTTCGGAGAGGTGATTTTTTTCCCAAAGTACTGTGTCATTGTCTAAATTCACGTGCCATGATAAAATCTGAAAAGATGCATCTTTTTATGTAGGAGTGCTTTAACATCCTGATGAATTTACCTAGACTTTTACAGCTGTAATGCAAATTAAGAGATGCAGTAAAGCAAAAAGCTTTTTCTGGAAAGTGCATGATGGTGTCTGCAAACTGTAAGAATCTTACAACCTGTGTCTGGATTATAAAAAGGGCTTGAAAAGGGTTTGCTACTCACCAGGTTTGTTGGCAGATCCTGGCATATATGAAAACTGGATGCTCTCTGTGGAGTATTTAATTTAGAGCACTCTCTGGTTCTAAAAAAAGCATTGGTAGTGAAAGTTTAAAACCATCAGAAGACATCGTGTTATAAAAATGGCAATGCTAAGTCATTCGGGAGTCCATTTATACAAACTTTCACAGTGGCCAGTTGCAAATATCTAGGTAGGGGAAAAAGGCATATAGTAACGTTTCCCCATGTACTGTTTTTTGCTGGGATAGAGTTAATTTTCTCCACAGTAACTTGTATGGGGCTATGTTTTGGATTTGTGACCAAAAGAGTTGGTAATACACTGATGGTTTAGCTATTGCTGAGCATTGCTAAAACAACACCAAGGCCTTTTCTGTTTCTCGTGCTGCCCCACCAGGGAGTAGGCTGGGGATTCATGAGAAATTGGGAGGGGACACAAGTGGAACATCTGTCCCCAGCTGATCAAAGGCATATCCCATAACATATGATGTCATACACAGCAATAAAGAGGGAAGAGAAGAACAGAAGAGGGAGGAAGGGATGTTCAGAATTATGGCATTTGTCTTTCCAAGTAACTCTTAGGTTTGATGCAGCCCCGCTGTCCTGGAGATGGCTGAACGCCTGCCTGCTGATGGGAAGTGGCAAATGAGTTCCTTGTTTAGCTTGCACATGCAGTTTTTGCCTTACCTATTAAACTGCCTTTATCTCAACCCATAAGTTTTCTCTCCTTTACCCTTCCAATTCTCTCCCCCATCCCACTATGAAGGGGAGTGGAGTGAGTGAACGCCTATGCGGGGCTGAGCTGCCTATAGGGTTAACCCACATCATCCCAGAAAAAAATATTTTTATGGCATCCATTGACATGGGCTTCAGAGATTCCTAAAACAGATGTAAACTCTTTAAGGTTTCTTTATTCTATGACTTTGACCAATAATACTTTGGATGTTTCAAGACTAAATTTTGTGGATATTGAAGCCTGGCTAAAATCTGTATCTGGTCCCTGTCATGACTTTATAGCCTCTGAGAAGAGCAAGGCACTTGGAATCATATCTTTGCTCCTGTGCTGGGATTTATCTCTTCTGGTGGTCACATTGGTGTAGTGGTATCTGTGGAGCTGCTATATGGCCATATTGGATGGCAATTCTAAGTAAAGTGAGAGATTGCAGTGTAAGTGTGTGGGTGCATATGGATTAGCTGGAGAGCTATTGTGGCTTGGTGGACAGCAATAGGAATTTGAAAGACAGGGGACAGTGTGAAACAGATGCATTTAAAGTGTCCTGGAGTTAACGGACCTAGAGTGTGGACAGGAGTACTGACATTTGAAGTGGGTTTTTATAAGGTGCTGTGTGGCAGCAAGCTCACGAGCTGGAGTGGAACGAATCACCCGAACGCCAATGTGGTGTGTAGTGAGACCAGTTTATTGTTTACAATACTTCTCTATTTATAGACAGTGGATTCTTGCTCATGTAACTGGTTACATAGTGATTGGATATGTTCCTTGTCACACAGACAGTATGCATCTCTTAAGGCACTATGAGTTCACTCACAGTTTCTGATTGGTTAGTGTTAATCAAATAGGAGCTAGTTAGAGATATAATTTCCCACACAATAATGTTGCAGCTGGGTTTCGGCTGCTAAGTTTCCCAGAGAAAGTAGCATATTTTTCACAGTTCTAATTTCTGCTAGAATGATAGCAACAGTGCTGTTTTGGAGACAACTTTTAGAACAAGAATAAGAAAGCAGTTTTGTCAGACTATTAGCAAATATTGCATACTTCACAAAGATGAGAAAACCTGCTTTAACGTATTGCCTTTTTTTTTTTTCTTTTCCCCCATTCACTGGGATTGAGTAGTTGTTTTACTTTTTGTTTTCTAGGTTTTTGGAAATTAAAACATACCAAGAGTAAGCTATTGAGAACTTAGAGACTCTAGCTAGATTAAATACAGCAAATTAATCTCTCTCCTACAAAAACAGAGCAAATGAATTTCTGTTGACCATAATCTCAAACGTTACTCTGAAAAAAAAAAAAGACATTACGGTAGTTCAGGATACTTTATGGCTTAATGCTTTTTGCTTCAAGGTACAGAATCATTAGCTCTAGGCTGTAAAGCCAAATTTTGCAAGGGGTGGGGGGTGGGGCGTGGGGGAGGAAACAAGTTCAGGAGCCTGTATATGACACCACCTCCACAGTAGGTTAGTTAATGATAGAAATGTATTGATTTTACATCTGCTTCTTGATTTTGTGGCCTCCCACAGAGCATCAGCTACTGTTGAGCTATGCCTTTCACAAATTCACAGAATTATTAAGGTTGGAAGGTACATCTTGATGCCATCTAGTCCACCTTCCTCGATCAAACAGAATCATGTAAAGCAGGTTGCACAGCAGTCAGGTTTTGAGTATCTCCAAGGCTAAAACCATACAACCTCTCTGTGCAACCTGTTCCCATGTTTGACTACCCTCAGAGTCTTCAGATGGAATTTCATGTGGTTTTATTTGTTCTTATCGTCTTGGTGCCTCTTGTCTCAGTGGGCGCTATAAAGGCTCCATCATCTTCATTCCTTCCCACCACATATTTCCCCCTCATCCTTCCAGCTGAACAGTCCCAACTCTCTCAGCCTCTCCTCACATGAAGGATACTCCAATCCCTTCATCATCTTCATGGCCTTTTGCTGGAATTGTTCCAGTAAGTCCATATCCTTTCTTGCACTGAGGAGCTCAGAACTGGATACAGGAATCCAGATGCAACCAAACCAGCGATGAGTAGAGGGTAAGGATCACTTCTCTTGATCTGCCGGCAACTGTCTTCCTAATGCAACCAGGAGGCTGTTACCTTTTTTTGCCACAAAGATGCATTGCTGGTTTAAGGACAGGAACCCTGTTTTCTTTATGTGAGCATTTATTTTGCACATAAACTTTCCCAGGGAAGCTGCAGAGGAGCTTGTAGAGCTCTCACTAGTCAGTATAGCGTGCAACATATGGTATGACCATGCCATACCATACCATGACCATAGCTGGTGCTCTACCTTTGAGGTGAACTTTCAGAAGAGTGCAAATTATATTCCTCCTTATATGAGCCCCTTGCCCTTTCTTTGGGTCCATTTCTTGATTGCATGTGTTACTTTTGGCCCTTGATGTGGAAGTGAAAACTGGGCCCATGATAGGATTTGATTTTACAACGTACTGGGAAATGCTATGGTATTGGGATAGAAATGTGGGTAAGGAGGGAGGTCCTATGCTACTTGTCACCTTGTAAAACTGCAGTTATAAACACATAATGCATGGTGAGTCAAATTATGATAAGTTTCTGTAAATAAGCATAAAAAAAGCATTGTCCTTGGGTGAATGTAGTTCTATTCCCAAAAGATTTTACACCAGCAAAATTGGACTAACTTGATGGAGTCATTACCGATTTATCTGTAGTCGAGGTCAGACAAAAGGCATGAAGCTATCTTACAGTTGCATACCACAGAGACCAACTGTGTTGCTGTAGAATGGCTGAGCCAAATGTTACAAATTTTTTTGAGAAAGAATAATTTCATGTTCAAAGACTTTATTAAAATATAATATACAGTGAAACATGAATAATCATACAAGTTTCAAAGAGCAAAAAGGCAGAAAACCTTTGAATAATAATGAAGGCCCCTGAAGATCAGGTATAACAAGCACTTAAAATTCTGGATAGTTGTCCAGCTTGTCTAAATTCTTAAAGTCTAAGACCTTGCTGAATAGATGGTAAAACAATTTTCCATGACTTCTCATTTCATGTTTGCAGAAGAAACATAATAAACTAGAAATAATAATTTGTTTTGTTTTGTTTTCTTGAGAACTTAGATGTGTGGAATGGAAAGGATGAAACAGAGGTTCAAAATGATAGATTTACATACCAGGATATACACAGTAATAAAATGAACTTAGAATACCCTGGATACCCCTGGATACCATCAGTCACTAGCTTGTAATATTTGCAATGGGTTATGGATGAACAAGGTATAAAGATATTTCCTTTACAAACTGCTTCAACCTTCTGATGACAGCTATGTCCTAGTCTTAATTAAAATAACAGAGCTCTGCCATGTTAGGTGTGACTGCATGGTGAAAAGTTTAAATAAATATTGACTTAACAAATTACGTGCTTTATTTAACTGAAAAAGAGATTCTCAGTAGATGAAACATGAATCTCCTAGTCTTTTATTCAGTGTGGTTTTAGTGCAAAGGAGGAAGGGATCTTTGAGAGGAAGGATCAAATTCTGTAATAAACTATGCTCTGAATTTAGGTGCAGAGTTTTGGAGTTCTAGTAACACTTCTTTTGACTTACTGTGGCACTTTGAGAAAACAGGTGATTTATTAATTTTTGATTCTGCTGGAAACATTTTAGTGGAGTTAGATTTAACTGGGATAGTGTGGATTTTCACACTATTCCCCCCCTGCCCCAAACACACTAATTCCTTCTATGGTTCTTCACTGTTCAGTGACCAGTATTTCATATTCTCTCTAGCTCCTAAAGCCTGTGCATCAGCTGTGAGAAGCCAGGGAAACTCTGCATCACTGTTTAGAGCTGACAAAAGTGTGTCCCTCCCACCAGCACTTGCCTGTGAATAGCCAACATTTGTATGATTCTATATCATAACAGTCTGCTGTTCCAGAATGAAATTTCTAGAAAGAGGAAGATTTTTAGAGCTTTACAGATACTTTACTACATCTAACCTGTATAAGGATGAATGATGGAGTCAACTGAATGCATCTAGTTCCGTCAGGTATTTTACCTGTGTGAGATTTTAAGACAAAATGGTAATATCAGGATGGGGAGCCTATGTTCTTGGAGATACCCAACCCAAACAAGCAAGGCTCTGAGCAAACTGCTCTAGCTGACCCAGCTTTGAGCAGTGGTTAAACTAGATGGGAGGTGCCTTCTAACCTCATGCATAAGCTATGTAAGTCCATGCAAACAGACGTATTCATCTGATTAATACTGTAGATGTATTGAGAAACCTGGCATCATGAGCATTTTACTATGTCACTACTGGAAAAAAAAATGTCTTTAAATGAAAGTGAAAAAGACTTGGAATATTTGTGCCTTACCCACCCTGCAGCATATATAAAACCTGTTCTCTGAGGAAAACTGGTTAATCTGGGAAGCGAATGCTGCTTGTGACAACTTCATGGAAGTCTCAAATGAAAAGCTGAGTAATAGTTTGGTAAAGTGATGCATATTAATACGTCATTTAGGAGAAAATGTAGAGACTTGTTAGCAAAAGTAATTTTATGTATTCTTTTGCCAATGACTCCAAATAATAAAGTTTATGTATAGTTTTCTTCTACTAGTGAAATAAATGATATTTTAGTAATTTAATGAAGGGCAAAATTTCAAAGTTTGACTGAAACGTATACACAACACCTGACAGACAACTTGTAAAGAACTAGTTTTTACTGCTCCAATATTTACCAAAGAAATTTATAAAATTGTATTGAAATTAATTTAGAATTTCATCTCAAACCTCTTCCCACAGTTTTCAAGAGAAGATTTCCATCTAAATAAGTATCCTAAATTGTTTTGAAAAGGTATTTAAGTAGTACAATTTCTTGTTAATGATATTCTAGTAATATGGCTGTAATCTCATATAATTGATACATTGCTGAATGATTCATTTTTTGTTACTATCTTTAAAGCAAAAGTAAAAGAAACCTAGTGGCAAAAAGAAAAAAAAGATTATTCATTAATCACTTTTAAAGTGATCTAGATTCCGTGAAAGATTTCAAGATACATAGTGAATTTATTAAAATATTGTAAAGTTGAATTTCATTGCCAAAAAGGTACTAATTTCATTTGATGTAAGAAATGAACTATTCTTACATGACAATACACTAAAATAACTTCAATTACATACTATTTTATGCATGACATACTATATAAACTGGAATATATTTCCATCTAAAATAATTAGACCAGTTTATTTATTCTATATCAGGCCTTGTTTTGATTGCTAAGAGTCTTCTATTTTTACAACAGTGTTTATTCTCTGTGAACAGAATCTGAGAAGGTTCAGTACTGTTTCTATTTTTTCAAGGAAAAATAGATCTAAAGAAGAAAGAGGAATGACAAAACATGTTTAAAGCAAAGATAATGCTCCACCTCCAGAAGCTCTGTCTGTCTTTACTAACCAAATGTTATGGTATATCTGCAGAGAACAAATCACACAGCTGCTCGGTTCTGGACAGTAATCTTTCCTGACAGCACATTAATACTTTCAGAGAAAGATAGGAAGACTTTCACTTTTAGCTTTCAAAAACAAATGGCATATTACACTCTCAAAAATATATTCTAATCATGCAGAAACAGGGACATACTTAAAGGTTCGGTTCAAAGAATTTTGTACTATTTTCATAACAAATAAGTAATACCTACTAATATACAGTTCAGCTTGCACATCGTGGACAGTGATAGTGCAAATGTGAGACAAATGGATAAAAATGTATAAATGGTCTCTATTCAGTGAGACTGTCATACTCATATAAATTTTAAGAATGTCCAGTTGTCCTGGTTTGAGTTAGAACAGAACTAGTTCTGTTCAGTGATGTTACTGTTCAGCTCAGTCTCTGCTCGGTGACTGCACTGTCTGAAGTTAAAGGCACATTGTTGCAAACAGGGTCTGCTTCTAGCAGTGGCAGTGCTTGATGGTGACAGTTACTACCAGGCGTTGGTGTGCAGAAAGGTTCTTGCTTCTACTTGCTCCTGTGCAGACCAAGGTCACTGCTAAATCCTGTGTGCCACAGTGGGGGTGCTGTAAGTGAAAGGTTCATAGGTAAGTAAAAAAGTCACTCTTGCAGGGAGGAGCAAATGGGATAGGTGACCCTAAACTGACCAGCAAGGTATTTCATTCCATGTACGCCACATTCGCTATAAAGTTGAGGCATCACAAGGATTAATCTCTCCTCTTCAATGGCTAGTGTTTGAGAAGAACTCTGTCCTGCCTTTGATCCTAACCCCTGCATTCCTGAAACCAGTTCCCAAATGCATCTCCTGAATTGTTCCTGTCTGATGCTGAGTCCAGTCTAGGACTTCACCAGAGCCTGTCATGCAGTGTCTGGTGGGTCGGTCAATATTGGTTTTGCATATATTTGTATAGTATATATTTAATTATTTTCTTATTAATATTATTATATTTTTATTGTTATTGTTCCATTAAAGCTGTTTCAGGGGTTTTTT
>NW_010387848.1:0-39074 GCF_000710305.1 Buceros rhinoceros silvestris | reverse complement strand
GCTCAGCCCCGCCAGGAGTGAGGACCTGCCTGCGGGTTGGGGCCGGTGTGGGGGCAGAGGGAGCGCCTGGGGGCTGGCCCGACGGCTACCGAGAGAGACGCCACCACCACCCTCCCTGCGCTGCGCGAAGGGATGAGACCGGGGAGGGGGCGAGCACAGCTCCCCGTTGGCCTCTCGCCCTCCGCAACCTTCCACAGAAGTTGGGGTGTGAAAGCGGGAGGAGGCTTAATGCAGCGCCGGCACGTCTCGTCTCGGTGCCCCGAACCCTTCTCCCTGGCGCCCGAGCGACGCGGTTTGCCTCGGAAGCTGCTGCTCCGCTTTTTGTACATCTTTTCGCAGTACTGTGAGTTACCTTAAAGCAGGATAATATGGGATAATTTTTTTCGGACCTACAGACAGGACGCAGGCATTTTTTTTTTTTGTTGTTGTGGCTGAGCAGTGAATTAAAGACAATTAAAAAGAGCAAAAGTCATTTTCATCTATTTTATGCATGGATATGTTTATACATACGTGTATTTCTATATGTAACATATCAAACTGGTGAAAGTTTGAGGCTCTTCATGCTATGAAGAATGAAGGAAATTAAAATGAGCAAAGCGGTTTTAGTTCTTGCTCTGTGTGCAAGCAATTTAAAACTACATACACACATGATCTGAGTCTATTGCTACACTACAGCGATTAGAACTGCGCTTTGTATACTTTCTGCAGCTTTTGCATGCTACCAGGTACACCTTTCAGGCTGTCGCTTCCACATGTAGTAAAAGTCCTGGTGGTGTCTGTGTTTCTTTTTTTAGATTTTCCAGTTAACAGAATCTCCCAGTCTCTCTTCCCTTTCCTGTGTAGAGATATTATTACGTTTTTTTAAAAGTGTAACTAAAATATTGTTGGTGTTTAAGCTAGATGATAACTTTCTTTTAGGCTTTATCTTCTAGTGTTTAATCAAGTTGTGAGAATGTCTCTGTCTTTCTCTATTAAAAAAAATTAGCATCTATTTTCACCTGTTAGAGGTCAGTAGGACTTGATACTCAGTGTTATAATTTTAGTCCTTCTGTGCAAGGTTGTTTTGATGTGTTGCAAGTAATTTCTATAAAGAAAAATACTTTAACGTTGACATTAGCTACATCAAAAGGCAAATTTGCTGTAGTGACTCCATCAGTTAAAAAGTACTTGCCTACAGTAACATGACCTTGCAAATGACATCGATAGTTAATATGTTCGTTAGTCATTAACAGTATTATTGTATTCAAAAATGTAAATTTGTTGCCAGAATCCACATATTTACTGCTTTGCAGTGTTTTCACATCTTGTGTAAAGTGGTCAATTAATTTCCATCTTTTAATCTTTTAGTTTGCTTAGTTTGGTCAAATGGACCTGAGGAAAATATATGGTGAGGTTTTTTTTCTTTCAGCAAATTTATCTTTAATTTTAGAGTAACAGAATGTAAACTACAAAAGTCTGATGGAAGGAGTCTCTGGAGTGCACTTATTATTCAAATATACCAATAATCAGAAAAAAGTCTCATACTTAGCCCACGAATTTAAATTGAAGATTTCTCATACGACAAAGACTTGGTAAGGAATAAATCTCGTTAATGCATTTTTGTTTTCTTCTAGATTTGTCGGCATTAATGCATCTGACATAAACTACTCAGCTGGTCGATATGACGCATCAGTTAAACCCCCATTTGATATAGGTTTTGAAGGTGTCGGTGATGTGGTAGCATTAGGACTCAGTGCTAGTGCGCATTATACAGTGGGTCAAGCTGTGGCCTACGTGAAGGCAGGTTCCTTTGCTGAATACACAGTTGTGCCTGCCAAAGAAGCAGTTCCTCTACCCTCTGTGAAACCTGAGTTTCTTACTTTAATGATAAGTGGCACCACTGCATACATCAGTTTGAAAGAGCTGGGAGAGCTGTCTGAAGGTAAGAAGGTTCTGGTGACAGCAGCGGCTGGAGGAACAGGCCAGTTTGCTGTGCAGCTTGCAAAGAAGGCGAAATGCCATGTAATTGGAACCTGCTCCAGTGATGAAAAGGGTGGTTTTCTCAAATCCATTGGCTGTGACCGTACGATCAACTATAAAACTGAAAATGTTGAGTCTGTCCTGAGGAAGGACTACCCCGAAGGTGTGGACGTAGTGTACGAATCTGTTGGGGGAAAGATGTTTGACTTGGCTCTTAACTCCTTGGCTACCAAAGGGCGCTTGATAGTTATTGGGTTTATCACTGGCTACCAAAACCCTACTGGCCTCCCGCCCATTAAAGCAGAGTTACTGCCAGCAAAACTATTGAAGAAGTCTGCCAGCATCCGGGGTTTCTTCTTGAACCATTACTTTTCCGAATACAAAATGGCTCTGAAGCACTTGCTCGAGATGTATGAAAGAGGAGACCTGGTTTGTGAGGTGGACTTAGGAGATATGTCTCCGGAGGGCAAGTTCACTGGCTTGGAGTCTGTATTCCGTGCCGTAGATTACATGTACATGAGAAAAAACACTGGAAAAATTGTAGTTGAATTACCTCACTCTGTCAACAGTAAGCTGTAAAAACAGAACAATGATATAAATCAGAAGAGAGAAAATGGGCACTTCATGCCACAGAATTACTAGAAACAATTTATTTTCCTAACTTCGTAATGGATATTATATTAAAAAACAGCATTAAGTTGTTAATAAAAAGTTTTGTAGCGTCTTTCTTTTCTTTTCTTAAAAATGCTTAAATGAGAGGCTGTAGCACGGACTTAATGGCCCTGTGTTTGATTCTGTTGCTTGGGCTAGTGTGAGACGAGAACATTGTTCTTGACAGAATAAGTCTTGATGCAGAGGCAGATTTAGTCTGTCAGACTGCTTTGATAAGACTTTATATATAGTTCAGCACAGGAAAAAAAAAATTCTTTCAGCAATTTTGATTCCCTGATTTAAAAAGAAAATTGTTAGAACAAGACTAAGTAACGAGTTGTATCGTGTGGTTGCTCTATTAATCACTTGAAGTTTCTGGAAAAAATTATGCTCTTGATTTTTGTCACAAACACAATAATCATAACTCAGCTGCATCGTGGATCGTAGTAATACTCCTTGACTGGTTACGCGGGGAAATTTATCCTCCAATTCTGACATGTCAGTAGTATTAAGAAAAGCAACTTGACTTTTTTTTTAATTATGTCTTTCATAACTGTAAATGACTGTGCAATTTTAAGTCTTTAACTATGAGTTGCAACAATCTCATTTTCTTGCTTTTTCATTTGCTTCTGTTACTGTTACTGTCCAGTGTCCCCTTTAGTCAGTGTTACAAGGTTAATGGAGTGGGGTTTTGAGCGATGTTCACCTGTGTTCAGGACCTGTATGTTTTTTGAAGATTTAATAAAATTTAAAAAGCTGTTTAAATATTTGTGGCTTTTATTCATATTGGTACGGTTCTTGCTGACTATCTCCTTTGTAGCTAATCTCTGTGTTGTGGAGTTCTTTGACTGGTGATTCTCAATGTGATTTCCCATACTCAGGCTGCTACTTTTACTGAACGTTGCTTCTGCAGGAGCCCTTTTGCGAACAGCAGGACCGCTTTAAATCTACAATCACAGTACCTCGTACACATGCGGACGCTCAGCCATAGATTATCTAGAGGGTGCAGTTAGAAGGTTCTGTAAAGTTTTGAAAGTTCTTCCTCACCTAATAGATATTTTTAATGGTACATACAGTGGGAATTCCAGCTAGAAGTGTAATATTTTCCAGAACGATAAAATACTTTATACTCACTCTGCGTCTTTTTTCCATAGCAAACGTTTAAGAGCTTAAAGGCCAGTTTTGCCACATCTTTTGAAATTATATACATTCGTACGCAGTCGGAGAGACAGGAATTTCTTAAGATCATACACATCATAATAAACATAATGATAGACTGATAACGTCTAGAGGTTGAAGGAAAAAATCCAGGGTAAACTTAATTTTGGGGCATTTTTCAGGATTGACTGTACACAACCTTTTGAAAACTAATGTAAAAGTTAGATTTTACTCAGTAGTACATGCAGTAGAAAAAGTATTTTTAACGTTGGTTTAGCACATGCTAGTAATTTTTTAGTGCATGTGTCATTAGCATCCTAAAGAATTGTGTGCCACAAAGAACTGCTCCTTTTTTTGGGCCATGTGTGACTGATACTGCTGGGTTTAGTCCCACTTCGGAGAATTTTGAGGAAAGGCAAAACCGCTTCAGTCTTTGTTACCATTTCACTTTTAGTCAAGCTGAGCAGCAAACCTCTGATTTTCATTCGCACGAAGACTTGTTAGAAATATACTGCCTCTTTCCCCTCTAATATTACGAAGATTTGGGTATATTTTGCTGTTTCACATAATTAGAAGGGGGGTTTTGCGTTCCAACTGGGTGCTAGGAAGATGGAAACACTCAAGTGCCAGGCAAGATCCAGTGCATATGAAGTTCTTGCTACTTTATTCCTATTCCTAAGCACATGGTTTCTTTTTTTTTTTTTTTCAGAGAAAAGGCAGTGCCCTTGGTCAATAAACACATCTTAAAAAACAAACAAACAACCAGTCTGTTTGGGATGTCCTAGGGCAAAATAAAAATAATATCGTTGGTTGTGTCTGTGATATGTACAGAGGAGTTACAAGGGTAACAGTTTTTCAAATCAAGTTCCTGCAGCCAAGGGCCAAAACCCATCCAAGGGGTCCGATTTTCAGAGGTGTTGATCACTGTCAGTCCAACAGATGTAGGTACTGAATTTCAGACATTTTTGTCGTAAAAAATTCTTGTGACTGGATTCTGTTTGGACATACAGCATTCTGCTTGTTAGTATGTTTCTTCATGTATTAACATTGTGTAATGCAACTGCCCCAGGCTCTTCCGCTCATCAAAACAAGGAATGAGAGGAACCTTTAGGAGGTTCACACACACACACAGATATATATGTGTATTCAGATATGACATTTTGTTGGTTTTAATTTTGGCTTCAGGCTTATTATTTCTCACTTTCATACTGATTAGAGCGTTAATAAAAAGTTGATATTTGTCGTATGCAGACCTTGTATGGCCAGCATTCTAAATTCGTAGGCCTTTCAGCGTTCGGATTGGGCTATGGCCATTTGGCTTGTCCTTTTCATCCAATGCCTGTGTTAAGCTAAAGGGGTAACTCAGCATATACATGATTGCCCTTCCATAAATGAATCCAGAATGAAGAAGTAACTTTTGGTTTTAAAGATACAACTTTTATCATTTAGAGAGCATCATCAACAGGGAGAGGCTGAAAAGTATTTCTGAGCCACACAGATAAGGCGTTTCTGCTGAGATTCATAAGAATTTTTGGTTTACAGGGGGAAAAAAAAAGCCAACTTCTCTTTATTTAAAAGTATATTCTGCAAACTAACAGTTAGGGGAGCAGGGCTGATTTTGAATAAGTAAGCTATGATGGATTTAAATAATGTTTAAATATTAGATGGATAGGAAAATGTATATGGCATGCACACACTGAGAGGTTTAAATGATGATAGGACATTGAACATACAAGGAAAAGAAATACTGTAGAGTCACAGCAAGGGATTAATAACAATACACTTAATATGCTTGCAAAAAAGGTGTATTAAAAGCTGTGTGCACAGTGGGGACTTAAATGATTAAAAATAATAATACATTTGCCTGGGAAGTACTAAGTATACTATATGTAGAGAGCACGGATTTAAATAATAATACTATTAATAATAGCAGCTCATTGAGATGTGGTTGCTAGCACTACATCCTAATTTTACCTTTCTAAATGAATTTGCTACAGAGGAATCTGGCATTGTTTGCTGAGGCTAATAACAGAATTTCCCTTTCCTACACACATATGCTTCCATGGAAAAACAACAAAGAACTAGATGAAGAGCTGGCTTTTTTCCTGAGTCTGTCACATGTGTGCATACGCACGCGCACACGGACACACACGTACTCGCTCTCTCCTGGCCTGCAACCCTCAGCACATTTTGCAGATACGCTTCCTACCTAATTGCTATGCTGGAATCTCCTAATACCTTTCTGAATTAAGTTAGATTTCTACCAAGCAAAAAATAGTTTGCTATACGTTTGTACATGTGCAGATGTGCATGTGTGTGTATATATGTATCTAATGTATGTATTTAATAAGTGGATATCAATAACTGCTGTGTCACGTAAGTACAAATAATTGCAGTCTCTCAAGAAAAAGTTTGCAGCAGTGTTTGCAGATTTTATACATATATTCCCACTTCTGAGGAGTAAAGAAATTTCTCTGCTGAATAGCTGTTAGTATCTATTTTACAAGATTTACTCATTTTCAGGTACCTAATGTAGCTGCTAGCATGCATGCACGACAATACAATTTATATGGTAAATGGAACCAAATAATGGCTTCACTGAATGTTATGGCTGCACTGAAGGGAAATGTCACGGTAAATAGCTGCCAAATTATGGATCATGCCGAAGTGTCACAACTGCACTAAAGACAAATAGCACTAGAGGCTATTGCCACTGTGACGCTTTTGAGTTATGAAGAAGAGGAGCAGCCTGATGTGAGCCTCTTTGTGTCCTCATTATAGCAAAGGGTTACTGGTGCAGTGTACAAGAAAACCTAGTCCTACGTGGTAGCTAGTTATTAATCTGTTCTTTTCAAATCTAACAGCTGTAGCAAACCAGAAAATCTTTTCCTTGCTTTATGAATACATATACACACACGCAAACAAAGAAAAACCTGCAGGTTTTATGAATGTAAATGTGTACGGGAAATGACTGGTAATGGAAAAATGTTGTAATAAAATAATCTAATCAAAGAATATTATTAAATTTAACATCGTATGTGTCTGAAAGCTTTAGTTGCTTCTTATGCAGATAGATGTGTGAAATATAAGCAATAATGCACTTTCTCTCTTTGTAAAGACTTGAGCAGTAAGGACATTACCAACTAAATTGCTTCTTCTAAACTGAAGTGTGTCCCGGTTTCTTTCATTTTAATGGGAGGGTAATAAAGATGAAAGACTAACATTTTAACTGATGGATCCCTTAAGCTACGGAATCGAAATTTATTATGTTTTGAGGGAATATGCTAAATCCTGAAATGTGGAAAGAAGCAGGGAAATCCCAGGTAAAATAAAAGCAAAGAAAGTAACTTTTTTTTTTTTTTAATGTGACATACTTTTATGAACAGAAAACTACATACTACTCTTACTGAGCTGAGAAAAGAATACTGGTATCTCTTTGCAGTGAAAAAAAAAGAAAAGAAGTGGTGGTGGTGAGATATTTGGGGGGAATAAAAAAAGATTTGGAAATGGAGGGCCATCTCTCAGCAAGTAGCCTCTTCTTTCCAGGATCACTTTTCAAGCCCTGCCTGCAGTGTTCAGGGAAGTCAGTTTGATGCTCTGCACACTATTGTACATACCACAAACGTACCATCCATAATACAGCACAATTGTCAGTCGCTGTTTTACAGAGGGGCCAGGGCTAAACAATCATGGTGGATAAATTACTTTTCTATTCTGCAGCAAGTGGCCTTCCTACCACGTGAAGCTTAAGGTCATTGGCAGGGCAGCAAGGGGGAAGCTTATATATTAGTTAACTCTAATGCACTAATAGTGTTCAGATAGAGGGACTATACCAATTAATTACAGTTAGGTTTGTTCTTCGAGATGGGGGGTGAGGACTTGAAGAGTTATCATGCTGAGATAGGTATATATATATATGTACACATATACATATACATGTGCATTTTGCTTTCATGCTACTCTCTTGGTATGATATTCCTATCAGTAACTTGTTTTTCTTTTTTCTTTAATATCTATCTGCATTAAAACCTTCAATATAATTTCAGGAATCCAGATTTCACAAATAAGAAAATATTCTAAAAAGATTTTTAAACTATAGCAATGCATTCTGCTCACAATTTTTACAGTGTAGTCTAAAGGGGGAGGGGAAGAAAAACCTGTCAAAAATTATGTAGAACATCCTTGAATGGCAATTAGCGTGCCCAGAATTTATTTTATGTACAACGCAGTGGCAAGTAGCTGCTTCTTATTAAATGAAAATCCTGTATTATGTACTTCAGGAACATTCCAACTAATGAGTATGTAATGTCCTTAGTATAACACAGAACTTCTTTTTGTGTTCACAACCACAAGATGCTGGAAACTTGACAAATGATATCATTTAAGACAGATGCCTGCCTTAGGGACCTGTTCTTTGGCTTCCTGTTTCTGGTTTTTATTTCAAAAACATTTGTAATTGCCACAGGATCTGTACCTGTGTAGCGTTTTAACCCCTTCACATATACCCCATTGCATTAACTCCTTGGTAGGTACTCAGGAGTCTTTTTTCTTTTTCCTCCCCAGCTGGGGTGTTCTTCCTGCTTCTCACAAGCACAGATACACACGTAAATAAAAGCTGGACCTTATTAGACCAGATGAAACGGTAACATCAGAGGGGGTAAACACTTACTGCACTAGCTGTGTTTTACTAGTGCAAACGTACACGTAGACCAGACCTAAGGAAAAAAATAAGAAACTGTCCAGTGTGGGCTCTGGATTCGCAGCGAGTGCCAACAAAATTCTGTGTACACGGCCTAGGCACACAATACCTTGACCTCAGTTATACATTCCAGTGTATATTTCCCCACCTTAAACTCACATTCTTTACTTAGGTTATGGGGCAGCAGGATTTTTGACTTCAGTGCACTTGGCACTGGTTATAAGGGGCATTTTGGCTGTGCTGGTTCAACACGAGTTGTAAGTCTATGCTGTGCCTCCAGCAGAGCCTGCTTCAAGTAAACCCCTTATCGCAGGACAATAGCAGTTTTCAGCTCCCCTGGCGCTCAGCGTGGATCCTGGCAGACTGCAGGAAAACTTCCCACAATCCAGAGCAGCTTAGGGCTTCTGGTGGTGGTTTATAGAACATTCTCTCTCTCTGGCTTTTTTTGCAGGTCTTGCAAAGAACCATTACACACAGACCGTGTATGAGAAGCCTGTGTGGTTCTGCACAGGGGAGTTTTCACTGAGAAAAGTCACTAAATCCTACCCAGTCCTGTAGTTTCAAATAAGGGCTTGGAAAGACCAGCCCTGGTCTTTCCAGCCTGGCCAGTCTGCAGGTGAGAATTTTCTACCTGTCAGAAGCACTCAGCTCTCCTGGACTTGCAGTGTTTTCTGATGGCATTTTGAAACAAAAATTTTACATTCAAGCCTTCTGTCACCAGACGTGTAGTCCTGTTGCACCTGGACTCTTAAGCCAAGTTTATCCCACGAAGTGTTGAACAACTTGATCTTACTTCAGAGCTGTTGCTGAGTATGCTGAAAACCTCAAGAAATGTCTCAGTTTGCTGCAGGACCAGACAGCGCATCATCCAAACATATCCTCTGGGTTTTCCAGAGGAGAAGGAGGTGGAAGTCTTTATCTTCCATCACAAGAGGGAGGTCAAAAGCAAGTACCAGACTAAGTCACTTCTGCTGTTCTAGAGTTTATTTTCAGAGGAAGTAGGCATGCACACAAATCTCATTATGTGTTATGAGGATCTGTGCACAGGCTTCTTGCGTGCTGTCTTAAAACCGTACCCCTAAGGGGCTAATTCACAAAGGGAATAGAAGGAAAGGAAGTTTGTATATTTTCTGGAAGCAGTAAGACATGACACGCAGTGTGGTTCTGGCTGATTATGGCATGCCTCAGGTGAACTGAGGGGCATGAGGCTGCGAGCCAAGTGGTTTCAGCCACCCAAGAAAGAGAACTCCACAGAAATTGTGTGGCGTGTCTGATCGCTACAAAGAAAAACATTCCAACTTCATTCACGTTGCATGACATTATTGGTGTGGCTGTTTCTGGCAGCCTGTAGGAAAGTTTTATTTGCATCCAGAGTTTTGAAAGCCATTTCATAATGTTAAACAAGGATAATGCTCAAAACGCCTGGCTTATTTGCCCCTTGACACCTATGTGTAATCCCTCATTGGTGCCCTAATGAAGAGTTCTCCTTGGGTTGTGTTGCTTTGGAAATAACCTCTGCACACAAGCAGCGTAATGTACCTTTCCTCCCTGCATAGGGTGTGGCAAGAATAGCCAGAAGGAAGTGGATAAAGTGTGTTATTTTTCCTGTATTCTCAGTATTCGAGATGCAGAGTCAGTTATTGGATCATTTGACTTCTTACTGAGCTGGGAAACCTCAATCTGCTATCACAAGTGCCTACAAATAAGAGAGATATTGAGTCAGTTTCCTCTCCTGGGAGTGTAAATGAGGAACAAGAATAACGCTCTTGAAACAGTGTAAAAAAAGTCTCTGAGGAGAACCTGGCTCTTAATTCTCTGTGTGCGTGTACATGTGTATGTGTGTGCGAGTGTCATGCTGCTGAAAAGAGCAGTTCTAACACAGACCTGCCTCCCCTCAAATCATAGTGAAATTTCCCAGGACCTCCAGATAGCTCCCAAAGTCTTGAGAAATTCAGTGTTTTGGCAGTCGCTAGTGTTGTAAGAGCTATGGTGGCAACAGCAGCAAGTTCTGAGCTGTCCTATGACAGGTCATGGCAAAGCAAGCCTTGCTCAAGGCTAACTACTAAAAAGGCGACCCTCCAGTTCTCAGGTATTATCCTTCTGTAAATTAATTCAGGTGTGAGGAACAGGTTATTGTCCATCCTAGTTTAAAAAACAGCCAAGTATTTCTCTTTTACTACAAAGCTGAAATTGTACCGATACAAAAGAGTTCAGCAGTGATTCACGTGGTATGAACCAGAATCCTGTAAGGTGAATGGAGGGACATGGATAAAAGACACTGTAGAATACAAGGTTGTATCTAGCAAGGGAAGAAAAGGACATTGGTGGTGGTGTCTTCAGGTGACTGGAGGAAAGCCGAAGTTTGTGCTTCACCTTAGATGAGTTCAACAAGTAGCAACAGGCCTTTTCTTCCCCGCTATGTAAACCAGGTACAGTCCCAAATCTAACAGCAGTACTCCACAAATGCCAGTGCCCTTCCTTTCTAGATTTTCTTCTAGCTTCCTGACATGTCACATTTTCAAGTAATTACAGACAAACACAAGGTGGGAAGGTGAAGGCAATGACTTTGCTTGCAGAAGTATAGCCAGGACTTCACCTGTCCTATATAAAGGGCAGCAGTACCTCCTACAGCTTTCAGTAAACAAAACATTGATAGTGCTTTCATGATGGCTGGAGGAGAATGAGCATAGTCATTCAGCTTAGGTTTCGTTAGGGCTTCCCAGCACAATTTTGCCAGTGTACAACTGACACGCACTCTTAGACAAATGATGGAACAGTTTCTTGGTCCTTGAAAGCTGGCCTTACCATACTAGAGGGAATACAGAGAATGGTACCTTTCCAGTGCTTTCCCATCTATCACACAGTAAACGGAAAGGTTGAAGAGCCCCCAGTTCCGACACTTGTACATCAGACAACACACCTGAACGTCTGAATGACGTTGAAGAAAACAAGCATATTTTCACTAAGAACCTGTCTCCCTCCAAGAAGATACAGACTCAAAGCTCAGTAGTGAATTTGTTCAATTCTGTATTTAAGAGAAACCACCAACCCTAACACTCAGACTTATCCCCTGCCCCAGGGCTGCTTTGCTGCTGGCAGGCTGGCTTTGCTCTGAAGTCTACCAGCTCTCCACACCTTGTATATTTTAATGCCAACACTGATCTTCACTCAGCATTGCCCTGGCCTTCCAGTGAAGATATGCCAAAATGTCAGGGGTTTCCAAATGAAATGCAAATACTGAACTTTCTGAAATTTACTGATAGTATTTTATGCCTTTACTGCATCTGAGCTGTACCAAAAAAGACACAACAGAAACAAGGGTTTAAGATTTGTGACAGCAAAAGTAAAGCTCTTTGCACTTGCCACTCCACAGATGTCTCAGCTGGATGGACCGTAACACCTCCTGAGAAGAACATGAGTCCTCTGCTTGCTTGCTTACTCAGCATAATGAAAAGAAGCAATGAAATACTCGAAGTCAGGTCAGCCTACCTTTTGTTGTACATAACTGTTATTACACAGGTGTCACAGCAGCAGGTGAAAAATAAATACCTGGGTAATGGAAACCTTTTGCTTTGCCTTTAGCCACAGGCATCGGGGTCTGATTTACTGGTGGCTGGTAGCTAGGGAGCATAGGAGAGCTAGGTCCATATAGCCAGCCTTGCCTTTACGTGCTCAGAGAAGGGAAAAGATAGCTACAGCGGAAGCTGCTCTGGAGGAGACCATCTTATTTTTCTCCCATGCCCTCTTCCGCATGCTCCCTACTGTTCTGCCAGAGCAGGGAGATTTAGCAGAGCCATGAATCTATGCTTACGCGCTGCCCTTTCATCATTCGGACATCGGTGGATGTACACAATCTGGAGCAGTCTTTGCTCAAGGCAAACAAAGTAAAAGAGGAGAGTGACATTTCAGTCTTTCATTGCAGAGTCATTCAGGTCACTCGCTGAAATTATAGACACCAGCTCCAGCAATGTTAACAGCCAACTTCAGATTATTAACCATCCTTTGGATAGCAGTACATTTATGGTGCCAGCATGCAGAGAATTCCTCCAAATTACAGGGTGTCCTAACACAGCCGGTCAAACCACATGGACCTCTAGATGCAGTAAGCAGTGTAATTAAGTCTGTTTTTTCATTTGTACTTTCCTAGCAGCACTCAAAATACACTCTCGACCACTGGATGCTGCTCTTTGCATCAGGCTATGAAAGGAGATAAGAGCGAAGGGTGCCTCAACAATAGCTCATTAACGAGACCTCAAACATTTTCTTTTCTTGCATTATTTATGTTTTTGGTGATAATAAAACACTATTTCTAGGGCAAAGTGCACTCAAGAAGTTTATTGGCCTGTAGGTGGTTTCATTTGATTAGATTTAGAAGGGGGAAGGCTACAGAAATTTCTTTTAGCTGCTGCTTTCCTGAAAGACCTGGGGTTTTTTCTTCCCCTCATCAGGCCATACATTGTCAATACCACTGAGATCCAACAAACTTCATTAGCCCTTTCAAATATTTCTGGGAAAGGCAGTGACCGTTCTTTCCCCTAAGGCTCTATAAATTCTTCTTCGCTGCAGTGATCACTGGCATCCCTGGTAGGATCCATTTTTAATGTAATGGCCTTCCTCATGTAAGCAAACAAATATGAATAGAACTGAAACATTTAGACCCCCATGAAAAGATCACAAAGCTGATCTCACACAGAAGAGTCCATATTAAAAAAACTTGACCAGGAATAATAATTATATATATAATAGGCATGAATGCTTATTCCCATTCCTTAAGTTGTATTTTTATAGTTAGTCTAGCACCGCATAAATAACAGTCTGTCCGTGTATTTTATCTTTATTCTCCTACAGAGCTATTCTCACTGTGTAACTCAGCTGCAGTATGTTTTGATACCTATATACAGATCCAAGAATAAATGTTGGACCTGACCATGGAATATTCACTCACTTTCAAGTGTAAGTGAAAGAACTGAAACTGACTGGCAAGTGCAAGTTGTTATTTCCCATCTCTTTAGCTTTTCTTTCTGTTGCTTTTCTGCTATAAACATACTGACTATTAAAGCTAAAAAAGAAAAGAACCCCTTTTGGAATAGGCAGAGTAGATAGAAACTATCGGACATTCCAAAGAGACTATGGGAGATTTTAGGTTGAAAATAGAGGCTACGCCACGTCAGGAGTGGATGCCAGGTCTGTTCCTTGGTATGGAGAGAGACTCTAATGGAGTCCATAGGCTGTGATTGGATTTCCATGTATGTAAGAATTAATTAAGAGACCAGACAACAACTACAAAGAACTGCTCCTCATGCTCTTTTAAGCCCTGAAAGCATCCACTAAATATGCTGAGTGTGGAGAAGAATGGCATCTTGATAAACAATGTGTTCTCATTTAGTAAGTAATTAATCTAAAGTACAAATACTTTCATTATCTGAAAGAGTTTAGTCGCTAAAAAACAAAGAAACTTGCAGAGGACAAAAGATTTCTGATTTTCAATATCACAGGATTAGTTTGACTGTATATACTATTCACTGCCTCTCTGAATTACAGATCACCGAGATCTCCATCCAGAAATACAATGTGCTGATATTCATCTTGCCAATGATATATACTTAGAGGGCTATTTCTCTAATTGATGGCTTCATCATTCAATTCAAGATGCATAAGGATAGCTATTGTTATCTAACACTAACTATCATATGTTCCT
This sequence comes from Buceros rhinoceros silvestris, assembly GCF_000710305.1. Taxonomy (NCBI): domain Eukaryota; kingdom Metazoa; phylum Chordata; class Aves; order Bucerotiformes; family Bucerotidae; genus Buceros; species Buceros rhinoceros. The sequence goes on along the minus strand of NW_010387848.1, from coordinate 24,909 downwards.
ACTGTTCCACACTTCTTTCCTTGTCGATAGCATCCAAGATATCCTATCTAAATCTTCAAGATAGCAAAAGGAAGGTGCATTATTTGTTGACTCCACACATCGCATTATTAAACATTTTTGAGCAACCTGCACATCTCCCCACTGACATCTTTAAGTATTCAATTAAAATTGGACAAGAGGGTACACCAATACAAATAAATACTCAGTTAAATGAAGGCTTTGCATTGAATTCTTAAAGCATTCTAATTCAGGTGCTTGCTAGCAGGCACTCAGTTGAAATCAGGACAGTGACATGAGTGTGAGAATGAACTGTATATAAAAGGGAAGAAGGCAGATTGCTTTATGGTGGAGCCATGGCAGAGGTTTGACAGGAAATGCTTTTCCCAGTACAGCTAAGCAGGGAAGGAGAACCCTATTATATGGATGAGTGGGGCCGACAATGGCATCTTGTCATTCTAACTTGTATAAGTAAGCAAGCTTAATTGCTCCTTGTCTTTTCAAGATGACTTTCCACCAACAATCTCATTATCACACACATATGTTTATTGCACATATCCAAGTCCCTTCACGCAGACCTGAATGCAATGAAGGCAGTAATATTACGTTATCCAGTAACATCGGTTTTTCCCTTTTTTTTTTTTCTTTTTAACCAGACAGATATGACCTGCCTTCTCCTTCTGCGACTAACAGGATGACCAGAGGCAGTGGAACGTACACCAGGATTGGAAAGAATAAAACCAGAGGGAGAGCAAGCTGTCAAGAGAACAGTGTACTGAAGAGGAAAAATGTAAACATGACTTCTATTTACTAAGATTAATATGTAAAGTTAACATGTTTGTCATGGAATATATTAATATGTATGTTTTCCCATTATGCAGATCTTTTCTTATATTCCTTATTAGAAAGAGATATAATCACAATGATGGGGCAAGAATGCCACTTAAAAATTAGGTGATGCCCAGTCAACATAATATAACCACTACAGTGTCATTTCTGATTTAGATGTGGTGATATCAGTGTAATTGCCGCTGGGAAGAAATTATAATGGCTGTTAATGATAAATAAAATGACAAGAAGGAGGATCCTTCACATATAATTCCAAGCAAAATCCAACTGTTGACTTCCTTAAGCACTCAGTGCCTTTCATTGATGAGGAGGAAATAAGCAGGGTTTGTGTAGCTGTGTGGCCATAAGAACTGCGCAGTGATTTCCCAAGCCCAGGCATAGACACTACCAGTCTCACAAGGTTCCACCAGATTATTTCCATTCAGGGGACACATAGTAATGAAGGTGACATGAAGTGAATCTTACCACAAAGTTAACACTATTTGAACAGAAAGCACTGTGGCTAGCAAACACAAAGATAAGCAAAAATAGGGGAAAGGCAAGTGTACAGTAGTGTGTGGGGATACTTTTCAAAGCCTGCAAATACCCTGGCCTTGTCTAGGTAAAGACAGGCATTCTTAACCTGTGGATTAAAAGACCTTCCTACATTTGTTATATATCATAAATGGGTCAAGAATGAGCTACACAAGGCATCGTTGCCCCACTACACATGGCTTGTTAGCCTAGCCGAGAGCATCTTTCAACTCATTCACACATTAAAAGCCAGGAAACCAACATTTGATTACCGGTTCTAGCATTAAGATCAAAGACCATACCTTCCCATTTGTGAAGAGAAAGAGCCCAATTCTCTTCTCCTCACTCTGCAATTACAGAAGAATCAAAACACAAAATCAATGTTACACTCCACATCCCATGAATAACAGAGTTCCAGTCTACAGAAGCACGAAGCACACAGTATAGCTTACCTACAAACATTTTTTCTTAGGTATCTTGGAAAAAAGATAAGTACAAGCAAATCTGTAGTCACATCTTTGCAATACTCTCAGTCTGCAGCAATCCAAAGCTCAGAGACTGCTTGACCCACAGGTGTTATCCTGGTGTATAAAATTACAACACCTCTTAAAAGGGAAAATACCAAATACCTGCCATTTACTCTTCATTTGGTATCTTCAAAACCAACGGGTTTTGAAACCCATGGAAAAAGATGCAGGAAGTGTATCTTAGACAGGTTGATCCTTCATTACCATAGCTAGGTTTTAAGTAACCTGTTAGTCAAAGAAGTTTAAAAGTATAAATAAAGAAAAATCAGCCTTAACCTAGAGAATAAACTAGGCTACTTTCAGGTGAGACTGCTTTGCTGATTCAGTTCTAACTAATGCAAGTGCTTGTACAGGTGGTTTACTCTTAGGCATGGCCAAAGAGGGCAGGGAAAGAAGAGAAGGTACAAAAATGAGTAGTGTGTAACATGCTTTATAAAATATGGCAATTTAACAGAGAGAAGACCCTGGTAAAACACCTGAGCCACCAGTCTAGTATTTGGAGGTATATAGGGGGAGTTTGTTTTGTTTTGGTTGTTTTTTGGTGGACTATTTTACTACAGGCTGTGTCAAAGGAATCCAGAAATCTGCCAAACCCCAGCGAATTGCGTGGGCTCCTTTGCATGAAGATCATTTGCTGATAAATTGTTATTATCAGCACATAATCTAGGCAACAGGTTTTTATAGGATGCCTGGTGCTCCTCATAATGCAATTAGATTTATTTAGTATATGCTTTTTCTTAAGCATTTTTGTTCTTTTGCTGTCAAATAATAATGCTGAAGTCTGCACCCTTCAAGTGACTGAATCTTCCCCCTTGTTTCCTGGATTTGAGCTCTCAAAGGAAAAAGCCTACATAAGGTTTAGTAACAGGAATTTTATTTTAGAGCCTGTTTTACATTTGGGAGAGTTAGAAGAAGAGAATGTGGACTGAGGTGGATCTTATTAACATGTCAGCTTTGCAAAGAATTCTAGGAACACTTTCATTTAGAAAGCAAGGCATCTTGATGTGCTCCAAAAGAGCTGCAAAGAAAAACCTTCCTGTGAGTTCCCACATTGAAAGATTCGTTGCAATAGCTACACAGGCATGATTGGATAGTAAATGAAAACTCACCAATTCAGATGCCTCCAAATGTCTGCTCACCAGCAGAGCACCAAAGAGACACCTACGGAGCCCAGGTGTCTGCCTTTCTTCCAACAACAGTAAGGTTCTCCAGGCAACAAGCTTCTCCAGGTGTGTGTCCTTTTCTTTAGGCCATGCATAACATCAGGTTCTGCCAGGGAGTTATGTTCCTGGTTTAAGCTGCACTGGCACTTGCATGTGAGACATCTCTCCCATCCAGACCCACTCTGGTAGGCGTCCATGTGATATGAATAACCCAGCCCTGAAAAGAGGCAATTTGAACACCTACCTGAGATGAAGGCAGAGAAGAGAATTAAATTCAGCTCTTGCAAGGTTTTTAAACACACGCTTCTCAGAAGTGCCCTAAGCACAAAAATATGGGGGCTATTTTTGAATAGGGATATCCCTTTTTGAAGCTGCTCTGCTTGATATAATTTATACTAAATGTAGTAGGAGGCAGAACTGAGGCACCCTACTCCTGACTGGCCATCATAATCACTACACCTTAGAGTCAGTTCCTTTCTCATTAGCCGTAATGCTTTCCTCTGTCATAACTTATTTTCTAGGATCTCTGTTGCACAAAGAGCAGAGGCACTGCTCTGCTGCCCAAGTCCTGTAAGCACACAGGGTTCACAATTTCCCAGTCTGCTACTGCTGCCTGAAAGCACCTAAAGCTTTGCATCTGGGTATATCCAGGAGCATCCAGATCTAGATCCATTCACTCTTAGTACCTGCACTTGACGCAGAAGGTATTCTTCATCTTCCAGAGCAGGCTCTGGGTGCTAGATGTGCTCCAGATTCTTAATTGGCTCAGGAAACAGAGCTCAAGTCTCCTCTCTCCCATGTGACCATGCTAACCACTGAGCTAAACAGTCTGTTCAGGTTCGCTCAGTCGCCCTGACCTAGTAAATGTTTATGAATCCCACGCGGAACACATCAGCGAGAGATCTTGGAAGAGCCCCACCCGAAAGCCAGTCATGCAGCATGTTGTGACAGCCCTCGGTGCCTCAGATGGTGGATTAAGGACCACTGTGCCTTTCCCAGGTGAATCAGCCGCAGGAATTCCTTTGGGAATACTGCAATTACCAGGGCTGGAATTCAACCAGATTTAACATGCAGCTCATGTGAAATTCCCATCCTTAATAATCACTGCTGCTCAGGACCTTGGTTTTGCACCTTGCCGGGGAAACAGCAAATGGGTGTCTCCAGTGGGTTGCTTGCCCCAGAGACTTGGCATGGATCGAGCAGCAGGACGATGTGCTGCCTGCTGGCTTGTCTGTACCCACTTCAGAAGCAGCTCTCTGCCAGCTTCCCACTGAAACCCCTGCTTCATCCCAGCCTACTTCAGGCTGGTAACTTCCACTGGAATTTTTAACCACAGGCTGTAGTCCCATCTAGTTATTAAAGTACTTTATAAAAGATTTTCAGTCATACATCCCGAAGGAATACTCAGAGGCTTTGAAAGCTATGTGCTTCCCGGCTCTTTGCCACACGCTGCATGACCAGTTTGAAGTACAAGTGTGAAAATGGACCAAACCATCTCTGCACCTTCCCTGGACCCATTTCTCTGAGGCAGACCTTTCTAGGAAAAGCTTTTCCCTTTGGCCACTGCTGACCAGATGGATACAGCGTGCAGCAGGGAGCAATCGGACCAAGCACCTCACCTTCCCTGCACAGACCCCTAACGCACCTGATGCAATCTCTGGCCCAGCCCTCTCTGTTCGGGTAGAGCTATTCTTTAGAGGACTACCTGCGATCATGAAGAACTGGCAATGAAAATAGATTGAAAAGTATTATTTATAGCTCAGAACAAAATGTGATGAGACAAAAAGCAACCCCCCTGTTTGAATCCTGGTGTTACTGTCAAAGAATCAACAAAATGTAATGAGCAATTATTATTGTACAGCTCTCTTACATTCCTAATGGAAACAGTTGCACAGATTTCAAAATCTCTCCCACTTCCTGAGCCTGAATAATCTTTGCTTTGAAGTACACTATTGCATGTATGTCAGCTTAGATGGGTGAGTGAGCTGCCATATGACACAAGCTGGCAAAAGGGGCCAACTAAAGGAAGTGTGAAGTGGCATTATTTCTCCTGAGTGAGGGCCTGATTCATCCCAAACATGCCTGAAAAATGCCTAACTTTAAGCAGGCACTTAAGTGACCTGCCAAAAGAGAAGAGGGGAATTGCTTGCATGCTTGGAGTGAAGCACGTGGAGTTTAAGTGCTTTGTGGAACCCCAGCCTAAACTAATAGCATTGTATTTCTTCTTCACCAAGAACAAAAGCAAGCCAGTTCGGGATCACTCTGACCTAGATGCTATCAGAGGTTAGCAAAAATGACTGGTCAGACCTGTCAGGATTAAACAGCTGCATCAAGCAATGGCGGGGGGCGGGAGGTCTGAGGGGAGGAGGGCACTGGAGTTGCAAATAGAGAGACAGAGGAGCAGGAGGAAAAGATGGAAATTGCGTGTCCTGAATACATATGAGTGTGTGTGTGTGTGTTCGCTGCAGCTTCAACTCGGGTCTTATAATTTGCATATACACAGATCACCGGACATCTTTCGACCAACCTTTCAGAAGCAACCTTATGGCACCATGATTCCCATGCTCTCAGCACTCCTTGGGCTCCATTTCCATAAATCACAGCACAAAAGGATAATAGCCTGTTAGCATTTTGTGACATGCAAAGCACCAAAACCAGGAATATTTTCCTTGCCGTCCTGTCCCCTGTTTGTGGACCAGGTGTAGTCCCACTTGCAAAATGTGGTAGTGTGCCAGCAGCTTCTGACCTGACTGCAAAGCTAACTAAAGCTAATTTATCATGGCAGGCTAATCAGGATGACAAGGTTGGGTAGGTGACATTCTCCAAAATCTCCAATTTGTTGTGGGTTTTTTTTTTTTTTAATCCCCTTAGCAATTTATTTTCTGAATAGCAAAGTTTTCCCCAAGAATGTTCCAAAATATAGTCAAGGTTAACCATGCTGTGAGCTTATTCAATATTTATGATTCTTTTTTATTTGTACTAGGACTTTTTGGGGACTCCAAATAGTCCATTAATCAAACAGACTGACAAAATAGGCCATTTGACAATTTGTGCAGGGGCTGCTTTGCTGCCTTTTTTTTTTTCTCTGTTCAAGAATAAAGAACCAACTTAACTTCATCAACAGTTCCTGATTAATTGTTACAAAGTGTCATCCATAAATTTTCCTTCGATCTAATAATCCTTTCAGAAGACTTAACAATATCCCCAGTGATTTGGGTTTTATTGAGGGCTGAGTTCCTGGTGAAGCAGTGACACAAATAGCTCAAGTGAACTGAGACACCTCCGTGGACAGTCTTCACAGAGTTGACAGTTCTGAAATACAATTATCAGTGTGATCTGCTTAAGAATTCATCATCAGCTCCTGCCTTCTGAAGACTTAAAAAAATACTGAGGCATACAAAGAAAAAGAGGTGATAAGAAGGCATCATTTTCTTCCAGCCTCATAACTGTAAATTGAAGAAAATTATTTTCTTTGCCTGCAGCTCATTGGCATATAGGCAGCATTATATTATAATTTCATAAGCATAAATCCTTTGAATAAATTTCAGAAGAATAACTGAATTAGAAATGCAAGTAAAGTATCTAAAAAACTTAACTGTACTAGGCAGGAAAAACTGAATGTGAGTAAAACTGGCATGGGGAGATTTACTGTCTGCCTGCTCATCCTCTGTCTGTGAAGGGAATACTCCCCCACTCCTCCCACTAACCTGATCCAGCTAAGGTAAATTTTAAGGAGAAAAAAAAAAGATAATTTCAAACATCATTTCCATACGCAGCAGGAAAATGTGAAATCTAACCCACCTTGCTGCCGTCTTTTACAGAATTTCAGCTGTATTTCATCATTAATTAATCCTGGAGATACAACAGGCTTGGGGTTTGTTGTAATTATTGTTATTTGCTTATTTATTAGTAGTAAGCGTATGGGAGATCAAAAGCATGCCTCCCAATGGTTCCCTAGCAACAAGTCAGTCAGTTATTCACACAGAAGTCACCCAACCTTCCCACAAAGTGAATCTGCGATGCAGCTCTCCCCATCCTTGCCCTTGACCCATCCCATGGGCCGTGGGATGCTGCGAATGCTGACGCTCTCCGATGTCCGGCCAGGTGAACTGCATAAGCGTCTGCTAAGGGGCAGAAATAACTCACCTTTTCTGAGGAGCCCTGGGGAAGGGCTTGGTTTTATAGTTGCATCATAAGACGATTGCAAGTCAGGAGATCAAAGTTAAGCCCCTTTATTGACTTTCTGTCTGATTTGGGTGAGTACTCGCTCCTCAGCTACCTTCCTGCCTTTGGGAATTTAGGCTCTTGTCTCTCTGTGACTCAGCTACTCATCTTTAAAATGGGCATGTTAGTATCATATCCTCCACTACTTCTTTTTTTTCTGCTTTCTCTGTTACAGTTTGTATGTTACTATTATTGTACATTTTCATTTGACCTTGATTGCTAAGACTGCTGCCAAATTTGGTGCAAATCTCCTAGGATTTCAGCTGGAGAAGGCTCAGTACAAACCTAAGCATGAAGAGCACTAACTACCACCCAGGCTGTCTGAACTAGCATGAAACCCACCCAAGAGCACAACAGCACTGTTCAAACTGTGCATTTCCGCTTTGATTGATCTATTAGCTGTTCACAAAGGCAGCGTAGCTCCAGGGGTATCCCATGGGGACTATGGAGCCAGGGCCAGTGGCCCTACTTTAGCTTCCTCCTGTCTGCAGTGAGGGTAACCAGATCAACTTCACTGTTGCCCAGTTTTTGCCACAGAGTATGCTGTGCTGCAGCACCTTCTGCATGGAAGAGACGTGATGCTTCCTCCAGCTCCTTCAGCTGACATGCAGACTAGAACGAAAGTATGGCAACAGGTCTTTATGTACAGGGCAATCCACAGCCATCACAGGACATACTGCTTCCATCCTATCTTCAACACGCTGCACAAGTATTAATTGGTTACACCACACCTTGAATTTACTGCAGTTTCAGCACACAAAACTTAACACACGTTGCACAACGTGGGCTGCTCAGCATGCATCAACCTGAAAGGGCACAGGGGAAAGCATAAGAAATAATTCTATACTGTTATGTGCTAAGGCTCATGGTGGGCTTAGATAAACAGATTTACACGAGTGATGTAAAGGGACTTCCGGTCTGAATCAGATAGCCGCTTAGACTGGAGAGCAGGAAAGTTAGGCTAGAGGAGGTCGGCTAGTTCATCTTGCTAACCTCTGTTGGGAACTCTGTACAGCTAAATTAGTCACAAACATGGAAAATATGGATCCCCTTGCTCCCCATATTACCAGAAGAATCAGTGAGTGCGTGGGGGGGCGAGTGGGAGGATCAACTTTCCTAAATAAACTGCATGAGCCTACTGGACATTTTCCAAGGACTCATAAGCCTTTTGTCCACAGAGAAATTTCCCTGTGACACATTGGTCAATAGCTGTGACATGTTCTATTCTCTAACGGTCCTCTCAGCAAGGGCTGCCTCATGCTAGGTCCAGATCTGGTCCCTCAGAGATTTTAGTGGATGAATTACTAGGAAAAAAAAAAAAAATCTGTTTCCTTGATTCTTGGTCTCTTCTCCTGCTCAAGAATAACTGGATCACTTTTATCTTGAACTATTAAAAATTTTCATTTTGCCAGACACCAGGCCTGGAACATTTTATCCTGATAAGCATTTGGAAAGCTCTGAGCAACTTGCAACAGAGGATTAGGATGCAAATGCTCAGCTATATGCTACATACTTAGCTACCGCTCCTGCAGCTGCAGCTGTGGCTGGATCATGCACTCAGTGAACAACACGCCCTGTGCCTTTTCATTGGTTTTACTGAGATTCGGAGGAAAGACATTCAGGTGGTTCCACCTTTCTGGCTGTGACACGTTGTGTGTTCAGGACCCCAAAACCAGATGTTATCTAATACAAAATAATTAAATGTGAATCGATCCTTTCCCAGGTGAATCAAGGAGGTGTCTTCATATTCAGCAACTCACCAAAGCAAAATTATGAAAAATTTTCCAGGCTTTTTTTTTAATAGTGGTGCATGGAGACATGACTCTTGTCTCCTGTAGCTCTTCCCTGTTTCTGCCCTGGCTGAATAGGCATATGGGACTAATAACTTTCCATGGTTTTAGCTTCCCCGAGGCCATTGGCATGGAAAATAGCATGTGAGGAGGCAGCAGTGCCTTAGACTGCGTAGTATTTTTCTTGCTTTTTTAATGTTTTAGTCAATGAAGAGTCAATTTGTATCTATCTCTGCGATGTTCCTGCCTATTCGCCTGGGTCTCCCCAGACTTTTGTGCCAGGGCAGTGTACTGGGAGTTGCTGTGGTCCACAGATGAACTGAAGTGGATGCTACTTAGAGACAGAGAGAATCATTCCCTCATATGAGATGTGGAGCCTCGCATTTTCAGCGCTGGGGTCCAGGATTTCCGCCTCCAGGGTCAGTGGCTGTCACATGAAGATGAATGTAGTGGGTGATGAGAAGCCATCGCAAACGTTAGGTTGGGGAAGACTCATGCCCCAGAAATGGGCAAACCAGCCTGTGAGTGGAGAGGGAAAGGAACACTTCTGTCCATGGACCAAGGGATTGCTGTCAGCCTACCCTGATCAGAACACACACATACACGTGCAGGGACACATCAAGCAGGGTCACTGGAATAACTAAACAATGGCAGACCGCCCTCCCGCTGCGTGCAAAGAGCAACATCTGACCCACGAAGCATCCCGGCAGTTTTGGCACCGCTGAAGACAACAGGGTCCCTCCATTCTCCCCTGCTTGGCACAGCCTCATCCCAGCAAAGGTGTGAAGTTTAGCAGGTGGGGTACGTGGCTGCCAGCATGAGATATTTGTCATGATACAAGTTGCCTTTTCTTTTTTTCCTGGGGAAAAATAGTGTCACTTTTTTCATCAATTTAATTAGATACAATTTGTCTTAGCTTTTCTCTGCAGCATTTGTTTACTTTCTCATCAGGACCGACACAGGCCAATTAGTGTAGTGTAATTGTTTAACCTAGTCAGTGCACTGCGCTGGGTAGAAGAGTGTGCTCGTTGCGGGGGAGGCAGAGATGAAGGAGCAGTCACTGGCCGCGGCGTGGTGCGAGGGCCTTCAAGAATCACTGACACGACACCGTCCCCTGGAAGCGCAAGTTGCTCTGACATCCCAGCAGCCCCGATTCCTTGTTCTCTGTCACCACTATCATGGTACGATCAATTCCCAGGGCTAATTCTTCAACTGCACCGTGCCCAAAGTGCTGCGCAGCTTTATCTGCTTCCTAGGATGCCCCCTGAAAGCAAAATCTACTGCAACCATAGAAACCAGAGGGCTTAAGTGATGTGTCATGTACATGTGCCGTCTCTGTTTTCAGTACCTTTGCCAAGAACACAATGTGAGAGCCTGTAAGAAGGTTCATTTCTTTCCTTCATCCCATACCTCTGCAAAGCCAGACAGAAATCGGCCACAAAATAACCAACAGATGCTGTCTTCTCTCTGATGTTACGCAGAGCTGCCAGAGGAATGGGGCTGCTACTGCCACGAGTGGGGATGCAGGCAGAAAAAGGGTGATGGGGCTGGTTCAGTGGGGAGCCCAATGCTGACAGCGGCTTTCGCAGGGAGGGTGGTAAGCGGAGGAAAAGGCAGTAAGTGAGGTCTGTGTGACAAAATACTTAAGGTTGCTTTGGCTCTGTTGATTGGTTTAAAATGTTGATGGAACGCATATAGTTGTGCCATGACGTAGAGGCAGTTTTGCATGAGCCTTTAAAAGCTATTGACTTTTTTCTCCCCCTTTACTCTGGAGAGTGGGGGAGGGAAAAGAAGACGACTCAGGTGGCCATTGCAAATATCCACCAACGCAAATATCCACCAACCTTGTTCGCCAGAGCTACCACAGCTAGAAAAGAAACAGGGACATTTTTAAATGAAACAATAATTGAAGAGAGGAAGAAAATATCTTTCCTTTTTTTCTTTTTTTTATGTTTCCTTCTCTTTCTTTCGTTTTCCTTTTAAATCAGACCAATGTTGTGATTAACTTGCATTCTGCAGCACAGTTGATGTGACAGTCAACCAAATTAATCCCATTATGCAAAATCCAGTTCACAAGTGGTTTTTCTTTTTTCTTTTTCTTTTTTTCAAAATTATGTCAATTTCCCCATAAATTGGAGAGACCATGTCAGTTTTCTGTATTGCACATAGACACTACACAGTGCTGTGTGACTATATTCCTTTAATGCAGTAAGATACAAATTTTAGCTCAGTGGCACAAATTAGGATTCATAACTTTAATGCTGATGTTTCTGTTTACATGAGGCTTGTAGGAGAATTTCCATTAGTTTTGGCATTCATTTTTATTCTTGCATTTCATAACATACCAGATATTTAAAAAAAATATATAAAGAGGTTTAAAAAATAACCAACCAGCCACCTGAAATAAAAATACTTAATTATTTCGATAATGAAAGCATGATTTTTTTTTCTCTCCTGCTTCTTCACACACACACACCCCCCCATCTTCCCTTTTAAAGGAATTTGCTGCCCGTGGTAAACAAACCTCCTCGAGGCTCCCTGTGGTGTGCGTGGTGTCAGGCGGCTGGAGCAGGAGACGTTTCCACAACTGCTACTCTTTTAGCTGAATGTGGCCATGCAGTAGGTGGCCAAATCTGTTTGGCTTTCACCGAGATCTGTGAATTCCCTGCATCCAACCAACTTGTCAAATTAAAACCTTGCCTGCTCTGTGCTGAAGAACAGACGTGCGGTGGAAGCTCCTTGCACTCTAGCCCTTTGTCACCAGCACGCTGAGCTCCCAACATCTGCTTGCTGGACTCAGCTTTTGCACGTTGTTCATTTACAATGCAGCAAACCTCAGCTTCCTCAGCGCAGGAGCTAACATGCCCCTGGTTTAAAAGAAAGAAATCCACTTCGGGCAGGGAGGAGAAGAGAAATTGAGGCTCTAATGTTCCTCACAAATTTGGGAATAAATATATTTTTAAGTGGGGGTTTTGTGGATTGTACTTTTTTATCCCTCTAATGCTTTCTTGTACAGTGAATTGTTGACTTTTTTTCCATGCTTTAGATTTATTAGACATGTGTCAAGTTGTCAGCCTCCTACCGCTTGCATTTGTGTCCACCTTGCAAACAGCAGGGAAAAATATTTTTTCCCTTCTCTCTCTCTCTTTCTCTCTCTCCTGTGAATGTTCACTTCTTGGCAGCTCTGAAACAAATTTTGAACAGTTGCTGTTCCTATTGATAGCAGTAGTTTGATGTTAAAAAAAGGGGGTTTTATTTTCCCCCAAGTTTCTGACATATTCTGTCATAGCATCTCACATCCTACCCTGATGCATCAAAACTAAACCAAACCAAACCAAGAAAAAAAAATAGCAGAAAGAGGGGGAGGGCATAAACCAGCATGTTCACACAGCTCCTGAGCCACCGAAGAACACCCGCCCATCTGTTCACCATTTCAGTCCCTTTGTTCTATCTTTATTATATGTATTCTTCAATAAAATGAATTCCTGCTACTTTGACGACATTTCAACACATGCCTCTTAGTCTGTGTTTGAACTGTCTGCGAGGATCTCCTCGCTCCCCTCCTCTCGCTTTCCGTCAGCAGCTGAGCCGAGGAGGTACCTGCCAGACGAGCTGAGCCGGGGGGTGAAGCCTCCGAGGCAGCAAACGGCTCCCGGCAGCAGAACCAGGGTCTCCTGGAAATCGTTCCAGGTGGGGAATCCTGTGGAGACGGGCCCACGTACTGAGAAAGAAACACTGTGTGTTACGTGTTTACTGTGGTCTGAATCTCATCGACACCGAGGCGCCTCTGAAAGGGGCTGGGCTCTCGGCACAGATCCTAACTATTTCTTTCCACCCTACAGAATGAATGCTTAGATTTGATGTTTTTGCCCGCTTTAAAGACTGACTGCAGATGTCCACTCTCACACACCAAAATGCATGAATCTAACCTTCAGGTGGCTAAATTTTAGCCACAATTGCCCCTAGCTGTTAGCACTTCCTTTCCTTTCCTGACTCTCCTCTCTCTAGTCCAGCCACACACCTTCACAAACACTAAAATGTCCTGCGGGAAGAACAGGTCTGAGAGCCTGGCTCCCCACCTGGCTATCCAGTTACCTCTCTCTCTGGTCATGCAACTGTTTCTAGAAGCAGATTGCTTTATGACAGAGGATCCAGAATGGCATGGAAGTGTCATTTTTACAAGTTACTGCCTGCCAGGTGCATCCTGTTGAGGAGAAACATGAACGAGAGGAAATGGGGAACCCCAATATACTTTGCTTTCATTCCTATAACAGCAGCAGGAGAATCCAAGTCATTAAGTATCAGACAACCCACAGCCTCGGTGATTTAGCTACAAAAGATTTTTCTCTAGGTCAGTCAAGAGGGGCAACTGCTAGAGAAAGTCACCCCAGTCTGCTCAGTCAGTTTATTTTCCCCGGACAAAGAATCCTTAAACCAAGGACAGCCAGTCCTCAAGGAACTGGCACTGTTCAGCCCTACGTGCAAGTTCAGCAGCCTCTCACACCATCCCAGTGGCACCTTATCCAGCGATGCCAGGTACCCTCTCAGCCCCAGGGATGCCAGTGCAATGGTCTATGACTAAGCCAACCCTGTTCCCATGCAGACCTTCCTGCCTGGGAGCAACCAACCACTTAAGGAAACTGCCCTATGCGCGTGCCCAGAGCAGTGCAAACCGCAGAGCAAATGGAAATTGCTCCAATCCAAACACTCTTCCACACCTGGCATTTCATTACACTGCAGATATGCCGCTTCTGAGGTACGGGTAGCACTTCCCTTCCATCCAGAAGCACTCTGCGCCCTCTGCCTAATGTCTTACAGCGGTGGCAGCTGTCTGGGGGTAGAGAGGACATGCCCATTTGTTTAGCTACAATTAACATTCATCTGCTGTAATGATTCATTGGGTGATAAAGCAGTGATGAAATGTAACTTTCAGGCTCATCAGAATACATCACCTTCTGTACTGCAAGTCAGAATTTCCTGCCACAGGAGAATCCGAGAGTGGTGGCTTCTCCATCCCCAGAGGCACATTCCTCCCCTTCCCAAATGCAAAAGCCTGGAAATGCCATCGCTGTGCTGACAGAAGGATTCATGCAGCATCTCTGTTTTCACTGCAGCTGAATTCACTCCTGCTGTAGGTTCAGCCTGCGTGGAATATTATGAACATCTCCACATGTACATTACACCCCAACTCATTGGCTGCTATTTGCTCTGGAGACTAAACATTCGATCTGCCAGCAATCACATTATCGTGCCAGCCAAAATGCAAACCTGAACCATATGGGCAGAAGAGGGACCCATTGCTTCCACACTGCTGTCTCTATTCTTATCCCTCCAGTTCCCCGATGTTGAAACAGACCATCTATTTTCACATGATATTATGAAGCAGAGTAAGAAAGGAGCTATCTGAGAAAATTACTCTGTTTATTAAAAAATAAAAAGTCTCTATGAAAAATGTTTATCTGCTGTTTACCCACCAAACATAAGGTTTCATGTACAGACACAAAAAAAATGCAATAAAATAAATACAAGACATTTAGAAATCTGTGCTGCAGAGTTTGCCAAAAATGGAGCAACAGAAGCTCACCCTGCCTGAGGGAATGACTGACTGGCTGAGGATGCATCCCATCAGAGCAAGCTGAGTTTAGGACAAGCAACAGGGCAGACAAAGGGAAAGGTAAAGTATCATCTGTTAGAGGGGAGAAAATACAGTTTTATTAAGCTGGAGCTCATATCACTTAAAATTAAATTTGCAGCTGGACTTTCAAAGTCAGCCTCTGCAGTTCTTGGTGCGCTTTTGCACGCACTGCTTGAAATCCTGTTGTGCAGAAAGGTAACACAGAGCCCAGCCCTGGCTTCTGTCATGTCCTGTTTATTTTCCTAAGTGGTGTTCGTAGGTAACTGGAAGAAGTACTGTGCCATGGCACGCTGTGCTGTACCACGGGGCACACCAGCTGCTAGGGAGATACTGGAGGAAACGGGGACCTGCTGCTGAATGGGACAGGACCCTGGTAACGAAGGACATGGAAAAGGCCAAGGTACTCAATGTCTTCTTCATAGTGGTCTCTACCGGGAAGGTCTGGAACAAGAAAGACTTACCCTCAAGTACTTTAGGGAACATTTAAACAAACTGGGCTGACGCAAGTCCATGGGCCCTGATGGGATGCACAAAAGAGTTGACATGCCTGATGTGTTTGTGAGGCTGCTCTTGATTCCCTCTGAAAGGTCATGGTGATGGGGGGAGGTTCCTGAGCGCTGAAAGAGAGCAAACGTTACTCCTGTCTTCCAGAAGGGCAAGAAGGATCCAGACAGCTACAAGCAGGTCAGCCTCACCTCAGTCCCTGGGAAGGTGATGGAGCAGCTAATCCTGGAAACCATTTCCAGACACTTGAAAGACAGAAAGGTGATCAGGAGCAGTCAGCACAGATTTATCAAAGGCAAATTATGTCTGACCAACCTGATAGCCTTCCATGATGAGATGATAGGCTTGATGGAGGGGAGAGAGCAATGGATGTGGTTTATCTACAGTGAGGCTTGTGACACTGTCTCTTGTTAACATCCTCACAGACAAGCTGGTGAAGTATGGGCTAAATGTAAGAGACAGTGAGTGAATTGAAAACTGGCTGAAGTGCTGGCCTTGAAAGGGCTGTGATCAGCAGCTTGAAGTTTGTCTTGAAGGCAGTCACATGTCACTAGCCCTGTCCCAGGGCTGATACAGGGACCAACGCTTTTTAACTTCTTCATTTAACGACCTGGACAATAGGACAGAGAGCACCCTCAGCAAATTCACAGATGACATATAGCCAGGAGAACTGGATGACAGACTGAATGGTTGTGCTGTCATTCAGAGAGACCTCATCAAGTAGGAATGGGCCACGGGAAGTTCAACAAAGGGAAAAACAAAGTCCTGAAGCAGGGGAGGGACAACCCCATGCACCAACACACCCTAGGGACTGACCATCTAGAAAACAGCTTCACATAAATGGGCCAGGGGACCCTGGTGAACAAGTTGGCTATGAGCCAGCAATGCAGTCTTGCAGCAAAGGTAGCCAACAGCATACTGGGATGCATCACGAAGAGCTTTCCCAGCAGGTTTAAAGGATTGATCCTTCCCCTCTACTGAACACCAGTGAGAAGACACTCTCTGGAGCGCTGTGTCCAGTCCTGGGCTCTGCAGTGCAGGAGAGACACGTTCCTACAGGAGTGAGTGCAATGGAGGGTCACTAAGGTGATTATGGGCTCAAAGCATCTGGCATAAATCCCATCGGAGAGAGCTGGGACTGTTCAGACTGGAGAAGAGGAGTTTCAGGAGGATCTTATCAATATGTACAAATGCGCAATGTGGGGATTAAAGAAGACAGAGCCAGGCTCTTCTCAGAGGTGCCCAGTAACAGGACAAGAGGCAGTGGGTCAAACTGAATTATGGGAAATTCCACCTAAACATAAAAAATTTTTTTTTCTTTTCTTCTGAGACAGTGATCAAATACTGGCACAGGTTGCCAAGAGAGGTTGTGGAGTCTGCATCCTTGGAGATATTAAAAACCAAAGTGGACATGACCCTGAACAGCCTCCTATAGCTGATGCTACCTGAGCAGGGGGCTGGAGTAGACGATCTCCAGAAGTGCCTGAGCTGTTCTGTGATCTTGTAACTTGCATATCACTTCAGCTTTTCAGGAGCACAGGAAAATAAATATGCATCAGATACAAGACTGATCCAGGCCAGCAGCTGTTAGTGACTTTTGGAGGATTCTCCAAAAGCTAAATATTTATCATGTATGCAGAACTGAGGACTTCAGTGTTAATATCCAGACTTTCAGGTCTTCCCAAATCTTCAGGGGAAGCTGGACCTTTAATACCTTTCAAGGATCTCGGCCTTGGAGTGCCATCGATGCTTTACCAAAGTCTGAGACTGTACAATGATTTCCTTGAGCTTTGGATCAGGCAGTCTCTTAATGATCATTTCCTCTGGAAAAAAAGTGCTGGAGGAGGACTGCAATCTTTCTGTTTAAAATAGGTAAAAATTAATGCCAATCAGGTAATACAGATGTGTGCACCCACACAGAGACAAGTTCTTTCTCTGAACACAGAGCTTAAATTACTTGTAGCGGTATTTGAAAAACAAGTGAGACATATCTCAGACTCAGGAGATATGCTGGAAACCAGGCAAAATTGATTTTTTTTTTCATACTCACTGCCAGATATTGCACAGTTACATGGCTATATGCAGATAGAAGACAATGTGCATCTTATCATGCCAATGATAGATTCCACACTGGCTTTAAAGGAATAAATCATTAATTTAAATAATGGATTTTCTGTTTACAACACAAGCCTTTAAAAATATTTCACTCCCAGCTCAGCAGAAAGAAAAAAGGGCCTTTTAATATATGGGCCGATCTGATAAATGCTTCTATGCACATGTAGGCATGATTTTAGTCTGTTTAATTTTGTTTGCTTGTTTTTTATTTAAATCGGTAGTAGTTTTATCAATGGTGCATTGTAGACAAATGCAGAAGATTTTAAGAGAAATTAAAAGACAAACAACATTTCTCCCTCTTTTCTCTACATGTAATGACATATTTTGAAGCTCTGGTGAGCAGGAAATGGGATTCCAGCTGGTGCCAGCTGCCACCGTGGTTCTGTACAGCAATGTTGTTCAGCACCTGCAGAGCCTTAATCCTGATACAGGAGACCCCTAAGTGATGATTATTATAATAACAATAATTAATTGTCTCCTTATCGTGGGCCCCAAATTCTGCCAGCATTATTTAGAGGGTCTATTGATCCCTAATGGAAAAAAAAGAACCTTTTATGTTTGGGATATCTCAAAAGGTCCAGGGCCTAACGTGGTGGAACCTTGACCTAATCCCAGACCTTTAAAACTGCGTAAGTAATAATGAGAGTAATGTAGCAATGAAGACCAAGACGGATGTCGTCCCAGAGGTAAACTGTGACAACAAAACCAGAGCTGAAGAGTTTTGAAAATGAACCGTGGGACCGGATGGACAAAATTCTGAGCATTTGCAGTGTAGTTTTTTAGAAGCACCCAAACATGTCCATGTGGCTTTGAATTCATATCAGACTAGAAACCTGAGGGACAGGTTCAGCACAACATTTGATCAGATATCCTTCCTCACAAAAAAGAATTCAAATCTGAGGTCCATGGCTTGGACCTTTTTATTATTTTAATTAAAACTAATCTGTTTGCATCCTCCTACATGCTTATTTCATTGCCAGGATCTGACTGGGAACATTAGACTAAGTGAATCAGACTGCTTGGTGATTATCCAGCTGGAATATTGTATTTCTCTCTTGTTGCCATCTCTGCAGTTTAGTGGTCTTAAGATGAGGCATGCGGTCCCTCTTAGGATCCACATAAAGAACATTTTTAGAACAAGGCAGTTGGAGATAGGGGCAAGAAAGGAGAAGGTGGTGCTCATGAAATATTCTTCCACTGCAGAAGCAGTCCAGAAGAGTGGGTAAGGTGAGTAATCACCGTTCTAGCTAAACAATTTTCAGGCATTTGATTGATGTTTAGATTCACAGAGCTGGGAAAGACAAGTAAACAAGTCAATTCCCTGACTCATGATATGATGCCTCTGAGCATCCTATCAAATGCTAATGATTAAGTTAATTTAGTAAATATAATCAAGAAATCCACCCCTGTCTATTGCCAGCAATTCTATTATTCATTAGCCCTTCACCTCTCACTGTTATGAAACACTGCCCTTAGTTGTTTGGGTTTTTAAAATATTAACTAGAACAAGGGTTAAGAAGAGCCAAGGCAAAGGACCACCCATGATAAAAGGCCTTGATGATTTCCTCCAGATGAATTCTAGCAACTAAACAAACCCCTGATAGTTTCCAATTTAGACAGAGTCATTTGTGAGAAATGAGAAAACACCTGGTGAACGAAGTTAACTGGCTGAGTGACTGTTCAGAAGAACAAAAAAAAAGAAAAAAAAAACCCACAAAAATTTGCCTTACCACAGATTTTGCCTCTGTTTCAATTCAGTTGTCCAAAAGAAAGGAAAGCAGCACTTACTTCCAGGTCGGATAAACAGCACTGAGAACTCTCTGCTGTGACTGAAATATTCCCACATTGCTTTCCAATACATGCTTAAACACCGTTTAAGCAAATAGTCCAGACGATTGCATCATCCCTTGGACTGTTTTAAAAAAAAAAAAACCAAAGAAAAAAAAACCAAACCAAAAATGCAAGAGCAAAAGCTATGTGAACACAGTCAAAATAAATGAGTTTATTATCTGATTATTCAATTAATAGTCAATGACTTTAAACAGTTATCATTCTTTCAGGGGAAGGAGGGACAGCTTTCCTGGTTAAAAGCCTTCATCCTGCACAGAGAACACATAAGCAAGCTGCTGCTCAGAATCCTCCTGATTTTGGGGTCTAAGACAAATCCTTAATTGCCTTGTAGCCCTTTGAATCAGGATGGAAATATCGACTCATGGGCATTTGTGGCCACAGAGAGACATCTATCTGCATGGGGTCTCAAACCACTGGAGAATGCAGACCACATCCGTCTGAGACATCATTTACATGGAAGGAGCTAGATAAAAAAAAATGTCGCCGGCCATTTTTATATAATGGAGATGAATTTACACTGAGTTCACATCAACTTCATTATTTGCATTTTTCTTTTATCTATAGGCAGATTCAAGAGGAAGTATTGCCTGTCTTGAAACAGGAGACTCAGTAAACACATCCCTCAAAATTTTCATTCTTAATGTATCAGTAGCTTTTCAGTTCATTACAGTGTTATTAGTCAGTCTTCATAAAAGAACTATGCATCTTTATTAAAAATGGAAGTTCACATCATTTTATGTTCCCATAAAGATGGGTGGTGGTAGCTTTGATTAATTTCTTCACGTACAGTGAACTTTACAGCAAATTGGACAGTGTAATTCAATTCCTATTTCTGTGGATTTTTTTTTGTTGGTAGAAAATTGATATAATTCATATGTAATCGTATTGCCTTTGCAAGAGATATTTAAGAAATAATATCCTGAGGTAATGATTGCATGGCTTAATTATTAATACCATACTTTCAGGCACGACAGCGTGCACTCCTTTTATCAAGCTTGGCTTCTATCAAAAAAATGTTTCCCCTATCCGCAGTTTGTTACTTGCCATAATTCGGATTTTATACACACATACACATAGGTGGGCATGGAGTCAGAGTGCTTGATATTAGCATGCTTTTCTTCAGAAGAAGTTCTAATTTTGGAAAGGGTGGATGGCTAAAGAAAGCCAGCTCAGTAGAAGAGCAGAATTACATGCACAGATGTCGAGCAAGCTGGGAGAGCAACTTTGAAACCGTGTTTGTTAGAAATGGTGATTTGCTGGGTTAGGATAACTCCTGAATACCTAAGGAAGCTTAGCTAGCCACAAATGGTCCACATTAGGAAATCCAAGGGGACAGTCCAGCATCACTGGGGGATCTAGAAGCTCCAGTTCCCTTAGGCTATATGAGAGGTCTGGTCTTTTTAATAATCAGATTATCCCAGTCTGTTGGGTAATCTTTAGAGATGCTTGGAACTGACTGTTCCTGTATTTACAGTTCTGCCTTGAGGGATGGAAGAAAACTCTCCATCCAATCAGAGACAATGCAATATATCATTATTTCTGTTTGTTTATGTTTAAGCCTTGGTTAGTATCGAAAATTGCTTTCCTCTACTTTTTCTCTTATCTTTCTGCGATCACTTCATAAGGCAAACCCACTTAAATGAGGGAAACTTTAAACTGTAGCAGCCACATACATGGAATGTGTGTTCACAGGTGATGTTCATAAGTGATGTCTTGTCATCCTATTTTCTCCTACTGCTGAGGCACACCCCTCCAGCCAAGTCTCCCTTGACAAACTGGGACTATACCTGCTATTGGTACTGAAGACCAAGGCCTTCCCAGCTGGTATTTAGAGATCAGTATTGACAGCTGTTGATGAACCCGAAAATCAATTAGAAAGCAAGACATTCTGTGGAGGACAAATATATTAAGTTCTGGGTGTGACAGAAGGCAAGTTGAGTCCATGGGACTTGTATGTAAACTTCAGGGGTGGGATCAGTCAGAATGGGTCTCAGCAGTAGAAGGTGGAAGTGTTATTTGCAGCCTTCATCCCGCTAGGACTGGCATGCTGTCTACCCACACTCAGATAAACAAGGTAGAAGAGAATGAGAAGTGTAATGCCTCAGAGTTCCCAACAGGTCAGTCCCACATGAGCATCTTTAATTTCTGTTGGACATTTGCGTAGCCTCTTCTGAGCAGCAAGGCTTTGCGAGTCTGACTAGCACAAACCTGAACACAGATGGAAAGAGATCTTCCATCAGTCCCTTTGATTCACCTGGGCTTCAGCTCACAGTAATTAAGGAGCTTATTGAGCTAACTAGAAAAAGTCATGAATAAATGATATGATTGAAAGAGATGCATTTATCATATTCATAGTAGGTTATCTTATTTACTTGTTTCCTATTCCACTTGACTGTGATTGGCGATTATATACATTTCTGTGTTCAGATATACACCAGTAAGCGGAAAACTATAAAACTGTGGCCATTTTAGACTTAGAACATAAAGAAATATATATACTTGCCTTCAAAGTATCACTCTGGTACATTTTGCTATTGCATTCTGTTCTTCCGAGAAAGGCTGTAAGTAGCAAAATGCCAGGCAATACCCGGCGTATCATATTTAAAGAAAACACAACCATTTCTCTTGTGCATACTGGAACTTTACAGTTTGTAGAAATCTTTCGTTCTTTCAAGAGAGAAGCTCCTGCTTTCCGTTCAAAAGGAATTTTCTTGTGCTGGCATATTATTCAAAATATTGATAATAAGGATAATCAAAGTCTTTATTGTCCACATGAGCTCCTGACAGCAAACTTGCTCTTTCTAGAGACTTACTGATCTCTTAAAAGCAAAAAACCTTCCAGCCTCAGCCCATGGTCATCTGGGGTTTGTGAATTATTTCCAAAGAGTCTTTAAAAGGTATGGTAGAAAATCAAACCATTTGTCAGGAGACTTAAATTTTCTATATAGGTCCCGAACCTGTACTGGAAAATTTCAAGGAGGTTGAAAACCACAATTAGTTCAGGTGTTTAAGTATAATCACGGCCTCATTCCTCTCTCATATCAGTGTAAGTTAAAAATAGCTCCTTTTAAGCCAGTCGATGTTGTCACTCTGAGGTGGAACAGCTTAGTTGTACCATCACACCATATTCATAACTCACAGGTAGGGCATGTCCTGCCAGATAAGACAACAGGTTCACCACATTCTGTTATCTGGTGCCTAATACTAACCAGCGCTTGTTGTATTAGGAGAAAATCACTGTTAGTGCAGCACTGCACAGGGGGAGACAAATTCTCTCCTGCTCCTTGTGGTAATCCTTTTATGCCAGAGGCAAAATATATGATTAAACTTTGATAAATATTTTTCCTCATGTATTTCCTGACTCTTCCACTCATTGTGGAATCATCAAGGTACTTAGCGCACATGAACAGTCTGCACTGGTGCTACTCAGGTTCCTAATGACGTGCATGTGAGCGGTCTTTGTTGGATCAGTTTCTGAGTTGCTTTTAAATCCGGGTGTAAAGATGTCAGCAGAAATCCTCCATACAGCAGCTCCAAGCCAACATACAATACATGCCATACAAATACTATACGATGAAAGAATAACTTTGCTCTTGGCATGCTTATTTTATAGTGAACCAAGATCAGACACAACATAGGTCGTACTGCCCATTTCATGGTGATGCATCTCAACAAATGAATCCGTCTGAGGTCCCTGTGACCATTGCACTGATGCCAGTGCTGGTAAAAGCCTACGTACTTAACAGAATTACTGTGCTGTAAAAAGCAGAGCACTGATCCTGAATTTGGCACATAGCACCAACCAAATCAACATGCAAAGGTGAAGCAATGCCCAGTTACACCAGATTGAGAGGAATTAAGTTCAGAGGACTGTTTAGGCAGCATAGTGTCTCCCTTGTGAGAACTATGTAAGGGGGAGCTTTTCAATACACAACACACTGAGCGAGTTTCATAAAAGACAAAAGGCAAATAAATATGATTCATGTCAAGAGAGGTACAGAGCAGAGACAGATGAACCGGGAAAACCAGGTAGGACATTAGAAAACATTTTCAACTTGTGCACAATGGACTGCTTCAGTTTACTAGGAGAAAAAAAATGAGCATCTGTGGGAACTTCTTTGTTATTAGTACTGTTTCAGAAGCCGTTTTCAGAGTCCAGCTGTAAATTGGATATAAGCACTTGCCAAATGCAAGGGGAGTGGTTTCCACTTTGGTCTTTGTGTTTATTGTTTCTGCACTGGCAACAGAATTGAATTCATAGCAGCAGCAAAACAAAGACAGCTCTGAGTTATACTGTAATTCACTGCTGGAGATTTATGAATATTATTTTCCTGTAAAATCCAGCATTTTTCGCTTTACAACTTGTAACCTGTAAGTGGCACAAAATTGTGTACCTAGCAGGATTTCCTACTGCAGCGAGTGCCAAACACCAATGTAAGAACTGCACTACATTCACATGTGGTTATACAGTACGCATAAATTGTGCCTTTATGTTTAACTTGTCTAATCAGCTCACCATATCAAAACTTAATAAGTAGCTGCTTCTCATTTAAAGGTCTAGTAAAACTGCAATTACTATGGCTGTAAGATGCCTTGTTTCGAAAAGAGCATTAAATAGTTTTATAGATATGGTTAGAAGCACTTGTGTAGTTGTTTTTATGAAAGTGAATGAGTTCATTAATAATGGGAGTCAGAGGCAGAAACATAAGTTAGGAGATGGTCAAGCATTCTGCCCTTGCATCCCTTCCTTACAGGTTATCCTTAAAGCGTAAGCCACTTCTGCCTCCGTGCTGAAAGCGGGCATGGCTAGACCCCAGCAGCACACCCAGAGGTGATGGTTTGTAAACCGCTCTCCCTCTCAGGGACAGATCTGAAGGGCCTGATTATCATTTCTACCTGGTGTTCCACCAGGAAAAAATGAATCGTTTTCTGTGCAGTTACTCTGAATTTAATTCAAAACCGTGACCTGAAGCCTCTTTCACACAGAGAGACTATATTAAAAAAAAAAAAAGTCTTATTATACTCATGAACTAATGAGCTATGTGTCACGCCATGCGTGCTGGGGGACTGGCATTGCTCTTCAGCCATGGCAGCTGTGAGCAAGGCACCCAATACGAGATGAGCTAATCGGAGGATACGAAGCAGGGGGTTCCGCTGCTCCACCGCACAGCTGGCGGTGTGGGCCTCAGGGGTTTTCCCATTGGCTTCAGGGGATTCTGGTCCTGATCCCAAGGAGACCCATCTTTCTTTTCTCTCTGTAAAATTTGGAAAATGGGTACCCTGCCTAATTAGGGTTCAAGTTCCCATGTCACCTCCTCTTCTAGAAACTCCTTTGGAGAACCTGAAGCCAGTGTGGAGCCTGGAGCAGAAAACTTACTGCCTCTGGTGTGCACTGAAGGGAAGCCATCATTTTAGGTGCTGGTACCTTAAATTAGACTTCTCTGTTCTCTACAGACTCTGTTGGCCAAATACAGATTTTTAAAAATGTATTTTTTGAAAGAGGAAATCTCAGATTTACTGTAAATGCAGATGAGGGAGGAAAGAGCAGATGGGCAGTGTTTAAGTTACAAACCTAAGGGAAGCGTTTTCATAAAAAACTCTTAAACTGCAGCTCTTAAAATAAAGAAAGATTTTCTGTTTTCCACAGTGACTCACTAAACCTTTATTTAGACAGTTGGTAAAAACACCACATCACATAATTCACTATTTCTTTTTTTTTCCCCTCCCCCCCCAACCCCCAC